>NW_024584913.1:0-7623 GCF_018398535.1 Haplochromis burtoni
GTGGAGGTCAGTGCAAAGAGATTCAAAATCACATGGAGTGTCACAGAGTGTTAATCATTTTATGTTAACATCATGTAATGTTCATGTTTTCATTGTGTTATAAGTTCCCATCAGTGTCCCAGTGGCTCTGGGTGTCCTGGCTGTAGTTGCAGCTGTCATCGTGGGTGTTGGAGTTTACTTCAGAAGCTATTTTAAGAAAGGTATGTTGTGTGTGTGACGTGTTTGCATTGTGAATAATCTGAATCATCCCTAAACCTCAGATTTGTTTTACTTGACTTGTAGTGTTTTTTCTTCTTCTTAATCTATTAGTTATGTTAATAGGTGGTTTTAATTGTCTCCTTTCTTTCAATAAAACACAAACCAGTGTTTCCCCATGTTTCATGCCTTCCTGAGGACAAACGGCAGCTATTTGTCTAGAATCCTAATTGAATTACTCTTTGCTCCCCTCACACACTTTACATGTCAAACATGAGAGCTTTGACAGACTGCGCGCACAAATCATTATTTGTTGTTCTTACTTCACAGTCCCACAGGTGGATGTGGATTCGGGGGTGGAGTCTGTTCAGCTGCCCTTTATAACCACAGTTTACCGACGTGAAGATGTAACTGTAGAGTGGACTGACAGCTCCAACAGGATAGTGCACGTGTTTAAAAACGGCTCTGACCACCTTGAAAAACAGCACTGGTTTTACAGAAATCGAACAATGATGAGGAAAAACCTGCAGATAGATGTGGACCTCAGCCTGACTCTGAAATACCCGACAAACAGAGACGCACTCACCTACACCTGCACCGTCTACAGGGGGGAAAACATCCTGAAGAAGAAACAAGTGAAGCTCTATGTCAGAGGTGAGTGCTGAAGACAAAAGATGAAGATGTGAGTCAGGAATTAAAGAGCTTGGTGACCACACTGATAATCTGTCCCTGAGGTGAACAGGACTTGATGAGTGAGCTACAGTAAGATCTATTAAGTTAGGTTTCTCAACCATTACTTTTTTATCAGCTCAAACTAAAGATGTGACACAAGTCCGAGAAATTGAGGAGTTTAAGAGAAATTTATAAAATGATTTAGAATGAAAATATTATAATGATAATGTTTTTGAGTCAATGTCAGCCTGAAAGCACCAGGATTTTGAGGATCAGATGTTTTCTTAAGGAAACTCACACGAGCTTCTTCTATTTCTTCTATTCCACATTAAACAACCTCATTAAAATGCTGCACGCTTTGTCTGGGCCTGCATAGCCCAGAATAATAGCTTATTTAACATAAGTTCATAATAATCTACATGTAGATAGAAAATTCAAAGGAAATATTAAGTAGGCAAGCTCACATGACGGTCTATTAACATTTCCAGTTTGGGTGTAGGAAGTGAAGATAAAGACAGATGGCACCGATGATAAATTTCTTCCCATAATTGATTTAGGACACCAAAGATAACACTGTGTCTGCTCAGTGGAGCAACAGGACAAATCCCAGGCTGCAGCCAGTCAAACATGTTTTCAGTGCAGATGTTTCACTTCATCCAAACAAAATGTTCTCAGTGCTGATGATGCTGTGTTCAGCTCATTGTGGTATTTTTTCTCCTTTCAGTCCCCCTGGTGGAGGTGGAGCAGGGGGTCGAGTCTGTACAGCTGCCCTGCAAAACCAAACTTCACCTGCTTAAAGACAGTAAAGTGGAGTGGACCTGCATTTACATCCGGACCACAAAGGTCCACGTGAATGAGAACGGCTCTGACCAGCCTGAAGAACAAGACCACTTTTACAGAGACCGAACGAAGATGAATGAAGACCTGCTGAGAACTGGAGACCTCAGTCTGACCCTGAGATACCCCACAGACAGAGACAACGAAGTCTACACCTGCACCGCCTACACCAGCGAGGGAAACATCCTGCTGAAGAGAGAAGTGAAGCTGAAAGTCAGAGGTCAGAAATGAATTTAAGTCAGTTATTTATACAGCACCAAATCACAACAACGATTGCGTCAAGGCACTTTATATTATAAGGTAGTTCCTTCAATAATACAGAGAAAACAGAGAAAAACCCAACAATCATATGAGCCCACTATGGGTAAGTGCTTTGGTGATAGTGGGAGGAAAAACTTTGTTTTAACATGAAGAAACCTCCGTCAGAACCAGGACTGGGGCGGCCATTTCTGACCCATTCCAACAAAACGATGGCTGATAAACAGACATGCTGTGGTAGAGAGGCAGAGGTTATTAATGACTAATTATAACATTCAGAGAGGTGTATTAACACATCATCACAATCAACACAATCATCATCTCGGCTCCTCTGACGACCTGTTTGCTGTTGCATGCTGCTGAAAGGCAGTGAGGAGAGGGGACACTCGGGCAGTGCATTTATAATGTGTTTCCTGGATACACTGCTGCTTTTACAGCGTTCAGAGATCGATGGCTCCGTGTCAGAGCTGGCTATGAATTTCAGACGGATCAGACTTTAACTTAACAAAAAGTTATCAATAGTTCTTTTCATCTTTCCTTATTACCCACACCTACATCCACTCTGTCAGGCCCAGGCTGCTCACTAGGGCTGGGTATCATCACTGATTTCTATAATCCCTTTGATTCCAATTCACGAGGTCCCGTTTTGATTCAATTTTGCCTCAGACAGTCAGAAATATTATAATTCTGATCATTTATCAGCACTGATACATGTGAGACTTCATTACAATTGTGAGCATCACAGCAGATGCCTTTGTGTCAAAGTAACTGAGAATAAAACACAGAAAAACATGAAGGAGATTTTCCTGGTCTGGCCTTTTATAGCAGATAACCTTAAAAATATTCTGCAGTAGATCAAAAACTGTAGAAAACCATGAATCGACATATGAACATTACCTGATGCTGCTGAAGTGAAGCAGAGCAAAGTTACAGAGCTTCTTTTTAAAAGTGGAATTAATGATAACATTTATCAAATGTGAGTTTTAGTTTGGATCTTGTCTGTGAAGCTTTTCAGTGATCCAGGTCGTCGTAGTCTAAGGAGTGTGGAAAGGAAAAGCTCTGGACTTCTTTAAGTTGCTTGAAGATGTTTCACCTCTCACGAGAAGCTTCTTCAGTAGTGAGGACTGGAAGGAAAAACTCAATGCATCATGGGAATCCCCCGGCAGCCTACACTATTGCAGCATAACTAAGGGAGGATTCAGGGTCACCTGGTCCAGCCCTAACTATATGCTTTAGCAAAAAGGAAAGTTTGAAGCCTAATCTTAAAGTAGAGATAGTGTCTGTCTCCCGAATCCAAACTGGAAGCTGGTTCCACAGAAGAGGGGCCTGAAAACTGAAGGCTCTGCCTCCCATTCTACTTTTAAATACTCTAGGAACAACAAGTAGGCCTGCAGAGCGAGAGCGAAGTGCTCTGGGTAAACTGGTGTAAGATCCAATAAAGTGTCATCTTGTCATTATATGCTCCACTTTCTTGTAACTAGTTACCAAAATAGATTGTACTGATACAATACAATAGATTTATACACAAAATGAGTTGAGATCAGGAGTATCTGTACTTCATTGATTTGATTGATTGCAATCTGTGTGTTACATGAACACACAGATTGTAGCTTTGGGTAAGTTTAAGGGTCCAAATATGTGTTTCACTCAATGATATACAGATGAATTTACCCTTTTTATGTAATCTTTCTTTTTTGGATTTTTTGTTAATAAATGGTAAATGGCCTGTATTTATATAGCGCTTTTACTAGTCCCTAAGGACCCACACAGTCACACACTGGTGACGGCAGCTACAGTGTAGCCACAGCCACCCTGGGGCGCACCGACAGAGGTGAGGTGATAATTTGTCTCCCTTTATTAAAATCAAACTACCATAAAAAATTAGAGACTCATTCTTTCTTTGTGAGCAGTCCCACTCAAATCCTACTAAAGTGGACTGAAGGCAACAATTCAAAAGAAATGAAGAACAACCAATAAAATACATTATTGAATTATTATTGTACTTGTCTTGCTCTCAGCGAAGGCGGTCGCACTTTTTCTCCTCTTTTCTCCCTCTTTTCTCCCTTTTCTCCTCACTCCTCAGTGAGGAGAGGGGACACTCGGGCGACATGACAACCCAATCCTGTGGGTTGTCATGTCTTTCACAAAGTTGTGCTGTGGACATTTATGTGCTTTTTGTGCAGAGGAGTTTTTTTGTCTCCTGTTCTCGTGCTGTCCTACCATGGAAGCACAGCATGAGTAGAGGTCTCTTTTTTTCCTCTTGTACTTTCCCATTGTAGTGTATATTTCAGTGTTTTTCTGTAACGCTACCAATCTCTGACTTGTATCCTCATGTGATGTCTGTGTTGTGTGTGTAAGGTCGGGGGGGGGGGATTTCACTGCAGGGCAACCTGCATGTGGCGAATAAAGCTTTGATTGATTGATTAATCCTGAATTAAATTAGTTAATTAAATTAGTTAATTAAACATTAATTAAACATCATAGTTTGAGCCTAAAATTGAATATTAAAGCTCTATTTGGAATCATTGAATAAAACTGCTGCTGTGTCATGTTGTGTTCGTTGTCCTCTCAGTCTGTCAGGTGGAGGTGGAGGAGGGGGCGGAGTCTGTCCAGCTGCCCTTCACAACCACAGAAAACCTGCCTGGAGATGCTGAAGTGGAGTGGTGGCGCTATGAACCTGAACCACCGATGACTGTTCACAAATATCATGCCGGCTCTGACCAGCCTGATGCACGAGACCAGTTTTACAGAGAGCGAAACGAAATGAGAGACGACTCACTGAAAACTGGAGACCTCAGTCTGACCCTGAAACTCCCCACAGACAGAGACAGTGGAAAGTACATCTGCAGAGTTGAGGGGAAAGGGATCAAGAGAAAGAAAACAGTTCTGCTGAGAGTGATGAGTCAGTGCAAATACCTATGAAATATTTCTTACAGTGTATTTGTTTAAAAAATGACAATAACAATAATTAAATGTAAATATCAGACTGCAACATCTATAAAGAAGCTTAATAAGGTGTTTTCTAGATTCACTGCTGTCTGTACAGCTCATGTTGTGTTTGTTGTCCTCTCAGACTGTCTGCTGGAGGTGGGGGAGGGGGCGGAGTCTGTCCAGCTGCCTTTTATAACTTCTATGAACCTTCCTGAGGATGCTAAAGTTGTGTGGAGATGCATTGACCCTGTACCATCAGTGTTGGTTCACATGTATAAGAACGGCTCTGACCAGCCTGAAGAACAGCACCAGGTTTACAGAGACCGAACAAAGATGAATGAAGACCTGCTGAAAACTGGAGACCTCAGTCTGACCCTGAAACAGCCCACAGAGAGAGACAGTGGAGAATACATCTGTAATGTCAGCAGCAAAGAAAGAAGCATTTCAAGAGAGACCACAGTGCTGCTAAAGGTCAAAGGTCAGTATGAAAATATAAGTTTGTCTCTTGTTGTGTGTCTCTCTGACTGTCTTGTGTCTCCTCTGCAGGGAGAGTTCAGGTCCAGGATCAAACAGGGGACATCAGGAACAGAAGCAGCTCCATTGATCCGACTCCTCTGATGGCTGATCAATCAGTTTGATCTGTGCTTAGTTTAGGATCAGCTTTTAGTTCAAGTTAAAATCAAAGTCCCTTTCTCATGACTACACTTTAAGAAAGGGACTGGAGCACACCAGCCTGCATGGCAGAGTTCCAAGACTTTTGGGGGAAAAAACCCTGGACTGATGAGTGTGTGTCATTACACACTGCATTTCAGAAAAGGAAGCTCATACCAACAGTAAAATATGGTGGTGATAGTCTGATAGTCTGAGGCTGTTTTGCTGCCTCAGGACCTGGAAGACTTGCTGTCCTAAACTGAACCATTAATTCGGCCCTCTTAAAAAAAAACTTGAGGAGACTATCTGGCCATCCGTTCTCACCTGACCTGAAGCTGAAGCGCACTTGGTTTCTGCAGCAGGAAAATTATGCAAAACACCCAAATAAGTCAAAGTTCTTACCTGAATCTGATTTATATGCTGTGACATGACCTTAAAAAGGTGGTTCATGCTTGAAAACCCAGCAATGTGGCTAAATTACAACAATTCTGCAACAGTGAGTGGGCTGAAAATCTTCCACAGTGCTGTTAAAGATTTATTGCAGGTTGTTACAAATGCTTGGTTGCAGTTATTTATTAAATTCAGGGGGCAATAGCTTTTTCTGACATGTTCATCTAGGTTTGGGTTTTTCCCCTTAATAATAAACACATTTATTTAGAAACTGCATTTTGTATTTACTTCTATTCTTTGTATAATATTGTAATTCAATTAATGTTTTATCACTCACATCAACTCAAAATCTGGAATCAGCAGGTATGAAGAGCAAGTTTGCTGAACAACATTTAGCAAAGCCAGTGAAATATGGTCTGGTCAGATGATCGTATGATTGTTCGGTTTTTCTCTGTAGGGTCTACCTTACAATATAAAGGTGGTTGTTATTGTGATTGGTTGCTATATGAATAAAATTGACTGGAAATGAAAAGATGACTTGTCCATGGATATGCAGACTGGAGCATCCAGGAAATGATCCCATCAATTTTCCAACTGGGAAATGATCTGCTTTACCTCCTGAGTTGGCAGATTAACACCCCAAGTTGCTCTCTGATGCAAAGGATGAATGTTAGCATATCTTAGCTAGAAAGCACTAAAGCATGGACAAAGTGCTTGTCTGGTTGAATGAGGCAAGTTCTTTAAAATGACCGTTGCTCTGAGCTGATGTCCTGAAACTGTTTGTGTCCACAATGTGGAAAAACCACGGCGATGTGTTTCCAGACTTTTGACTGGCAGCTTTCAAGACAATGTTTCATATATTCAGCTTCAGCTACGTGCTCTGATGTGTGACTTTCAGAAAAGAAGTTGGTGAAGCTGTTCATGTGGCTCGTTGGTCTAGGGGTATGATTCTTGCTTAGGGTGCGAGAGGTCCCGGGTTCAAATCCTGGACGAGCCCACCTCACGTCTGTAGAGTTACGGGGTAACCTCCTACATCTTCTAACGAAACCTTTTAGAAATCCGTGATCTACAGCCTGAAATCACACGTTCCCATAGTACCTCACACAGATGTAGCTGAGAGATCTGATTTCCATTTCTTACAATTTTAATTCTCCAACAAGTTTTTTGAAGATAATTATTTGTCTTTCATGTTGGCCTAACAAAATAACACAGAGTATTATTTTAGATTAAATCAGAGGGTTCAATCCAAACTTGTGCACAGAACTACAAAAATACACAGCTATCTATCAAATATTATAAATGTGTAACTCTTTGACACAACATTAACATAATGCATGTGGAAAAATGCACATACATTTCTTTCTTTTGCACAAAGATTGAACATCAGTAACTATTAATACTTTAGTATCACAAAGGAATCTATTTCAGTGCTTTCTGCACACATGTAGCTTATCTACCAACTTAAATACAAGTTTACAAATTTGATTACAGCAAAAGTCTGAAATGTCAGCTGTTATTTGGAGTGTAACTAAAGCAAAAAAACAATTAGTTGGAAAAATAATGCTGTGAAATTATTTTAGTCCTTGCCAAGCTCAATACAGGAAGGCTACACAGATAAAGGTCAGTAAAAATAGTGTTCAAGCTTGTGGTTTATTTTCCGGCTCTACATAAGAAACGCTTCAACCACGA
>NW_024584913.1:7643-11605 GCF_018398535.1 Haplochromis burtoni
ATGTCAGCTGTTATTTGGAGTGTAACTAAAGCAAAAAAACAATTAGTTGGAAAAATAATGCTGTGAAATTATTTTAGTCCTTGCCAAGCTCAATACAGGAAGGCTACACAGATAAAGGTCAGTAAAAATAGTGTTCAAGCTTGTGGTTTATTTTCCGGCTCTACATAAGAAACGCTTCAACCACGAGTGATGGCAGTTCACTGATCATCATTTATAGATGTAAACTGGTTGTCTGTGTAAACGAACTGCTGCTGCTGCTCTAATCCAGCTGAGCACTCAAGACTCAGCTATTCACACACTGCTTTCTAAGCACCTTTATCAGACACTCACGTTTGGATGGAGGCGTCAGAAGAAATTTGGCGTTCAGTATCTTGCCTAAGAATACTTCAGCATGCAGACAAGAAGACACATTTAGAAGACAACCCACTGCATCACATGAGCCTCAGTCAGTGTTCACAGTGCACAGAGAGATCCTGCTGGTTGGCTGTTTATGCATTACTAATGTAGATTTGTTTTTGACATGCGTGTTTAAGGTTCGGTGCCCAGACTGACAGTGACTGATGGCAACATTTAGACTGAAAACCAAACAATGAAACTCTGAGAGACAAGGACGATTATCGACTCTGTCCACACAGTGGAAAATTTGTTCTTAATAGAGGAAACATCGTCTACATTACAGACCCAATCAGCAGGAGCGATGCTAAACACAGCAGCTGTGGTTTCCTGTTTGATGAAAACAGGTCGTCTGCCTTCATGTTCAGTCGTCATGTTACAGATACTAACTGAACTGAACCTTCAGCAGGTTTTGGACCTTTATGAGACAAATTGAAATCACAAACTTTCATCACTTTAATCCTGCAGGTTTGAAACTGTTTTCTATTATTAGAAAGATTCTTTGTGTATTTCAGGTAAGTGTGATGCTCATATGTAAATAACATCTTGTTTTGTTTCCTGTCCAACTGGCCAGCTTTGAGATGAAACCAGTCATTTTGAACCAGGACATGTCCTTTAATGCACATATTAAACAAATATGTAGGACTGCTTTCTTCCATCTGAGCAACATCTCTAAAATTAGAAATATCCTGTCTCAGAGTGATGCTGAAAAACAAGTTCATGCATTTATTACTTCTAGGCTCAAAATCGTTTTCTGTGCCTGTCATGAACAGCTGTGTGGCAGGCAGAGGCAAGACCCAAATGCAGGACTTGGAAACAAAGGGGTCGGCTAAAAGAGTCAGTGTTATTAATGTTAGAAGATACTCAGAAAGAAACATAAAAATACAAGAATATAAACAGGAAACGACGAAGGAAACACAGAACTCACAGACGAACACAGCAAAACAGGCACGAGGGAGACTGAGGACTTAAACACAGGGATGGGATTACAAACACAATGAGACAGAACACAGAGAAAACAGACAAACGCAGGTACGTGAGCGGAGAGACTGAAAGAATAACAAAGCACAGAGAAGAGGCTGGCACAGACTGGACACGAAGGAAATAAACATGAACAACATGAAATAGAGAATAAGAAATATAAATAATGACGACTCTGACAAATAAGGGAACCTGAGCTCAAGAGACACCAATAGAGAACCAGAACAAAGGTCATTGAAACAAGAGAACAAATAAACACATAGTCCATAACAAACACAAAAACTAGGTCAAAGACTGAGGACCATCACAGGACACTCTGTGTCAAACATGAGTGTTCATAAGTTCAGAGTATTGATCAGTTTGAAATGATGGAAGCAGCTCCTGAAAGTGACGACTCTTCACCTCGCAGTAGACCTTTGTCAGAGTTCAAGCTGCACAGACTCAAACCAGCAGCAGCTTCTTTAGTTCCCCGTCAATCCTGGTTCCTCAGGAGGAACTTGCTCCCACAATGACATCACTGTGTGAATGAATGGGAGTGAATGAAGAAAGGAGGAAGCTGATGACTGCCTGTAAATGTTCCCACGGTGACTGACAGAGTGAGACTGTCCACAGGAAGTCTGCAGGTCTGTCCTCAGCTTCCTGTTTACACTTCTTCTGTGGTGTCTGTGGTTCCTTTAGCTTCTGTAAAAATGGGACAGTTGAGTGTGCAGTCATGGGGCAGGTCACTAGAAGGGTGAGGCATTTATTGTCCTACCAACTTTAAAACCTAATTAAAATGTATATGTATGTAACAAATATATGAAACTTTAAACCTAATTTTTACACTGAAGCTTAAAGAGAAAAAAGTTAATGATGGATTGCATTTATATAACACTTTTCTAGGTACACAAAGTACAGTTCCACAGTCACTCTCACACACTGGTGGAGGCAGCTATAGTTGCAGCCACAGCTGCCCGGGGGCAGACTGACAGAAGCGAGGCTGCCATATCGCGCCATCGGCCCCTCTGGCCAACACCAGTAGGGGGTAGGGGAAGTGTCTTGCCCAAGGACACAACGACCAGGACAGAGAGAGCAGGAGGGATCGAACCGGCAACCTTCCAGTTACAGAGGAGCTTCCCAATCCCCTGAACCACGGTTGCCCCGACAGCTCAGCATGTAATAACACTGGGACATGAGTCATATAGGTGCAGCCTGCCTACCTGTGTTCTCAGGGGTCTGAGTGATGATGTCAGCATTGGTCATGTGTGTTTTTGGGATGACATCATCAAGACAAGAACATGCCAATGAGTGACTGAATATCCTGGATTTATTTTCAACTCACTGAACTTGGATTTCCCATCAAACCTGTTTGCCTGCTGAACTGAATTCAAATATATATTGTTTTCATTTAATAATAATCCTGCAGAAAAATCTTAATTCTTATGAAGACGTTGTGAGGGGCTTCATGAATCTCTCTCTGAAAAAGAACTCATGTTGTTTCACTTTAAACACTAGTCACACAAAGAGATGAAGACAAGAAACAAAGTTAAGAACATCTTTTGCTGTGTGGTAACTTTACATCTTCCTTTGTTCAGTCCTGTATCTCAGCACTGCTGACATGCACTCTCTCTACTCTCAGACACTGTTTACCTCTACAGAGTCCACAACATTCAAATAGCTGCTAGACTGATCTTAAACACATAAAACACTTCATGGTTTATGTGTTTTACCTTTGATCATTTCCCACTGATCTCAACAAAGAAGCTCCATCACAGAGAGCTTCTCTCAGCAGTTAACCACACCAGCAGCACCTGTTTTGATGTGGGTGAATATGAACTACTGACTCAGGTGACTTCACTATTTATGTGCTTTTACATCTGATTACTGCTACTACTGTGTATAACCCTCAGATTTACATGGCAATAAAAGAAATAATATGGTCACTGAACTAGCTTCTCCTGCTAGTCCCAAAAACGTGACTCAAAGTGAGAGCTGGCTGGGCTTTTTCAGCTGTAGCCTAAACTGTGGAAGCATCACCCTGCCCTCGTTAGTTCAGCCCACTCACTGCCTGTCTTTAAATAATGTCTTAAAATGTGTTTTTGCTCCTCAGATTAGAGTCAGAACGAGAGCAGCACATTCTCACCTTGTACTGGTTGTTATTTTCCTAATTTTGCTGGTTTGCTGGTTTGTAGAGTATTTTTATTAAACTGTCCAACGTGTGCTTCTCCGATTTATTTTTGAAAAGATACATCTGGATTAAAAACAAACCAAATCTGCTCAGATTATTTTTAATCTTCAGTTCAGGCCGACTGCTCCTGTTACACTGTGTCATACACACAAACCTGAATTGACTCCCATCAAACACCGATCATATCTGTTTAAGCTGCAGGATTTCCTGTCTCTCCCTCAGTGCCACGTCTCTCTCTGCTGACTGCCTCATGTTATAAACACTGAACTGACCAACGAAACCACAGTACAGCTTTAATTATGAAACCAGTGACAGGTTTTACTGAGGAAACAGGAACCTGAAGAGTGAACTGCACCTGCTGTCAATCCCACTTTCAAAACACTAGTTTGATAAATGTGAGAAGAAGATTCTCATTGTTTCA
>NW_024584914.1:0-11603 GCF_018398535.1 Haplochromis burtoni
AGAGAGAGAGAGATTGGGAAATATTAAGCAAGTATTTAAGACTCTTGTCTCTCGGCCTATGACTGCTGGGATTGGCTCCAGTGCCCTCGCGATCCCAAAAAGGATAAGCAGAAGCAAATCGATGAATCTTTACTTTCTTCCATTTCTGCAATATTATTAAGAGTAGAAATATCCTGTCTGAGTGATGCTGAAAAACTCGTTCATGCATTTATTACTTCAAGTCTGGACTATTGCAATTGGTTATTATCAGGATGTTCTTTTTTGCCTTGGGACATAGATAGGATGTGATTGCTGCTGTTTTATCCATGTGTGAATGTACATGCCCAGCTCCCAAATTGTACCCAAATACTGTACCTCCCTCCATCCAACCATACACTTCTTTGGGTTTGCCATAAGCCCTGCCTGCCTAAGGTTCTCTGGGACCGTGACCAACCACTGCACATGCTCCACCACTATGAATCACTATGAATGACAACATCATCGAGGTAGGCAAACAGCATAAGCAGTGTGAGGACGCAGCTGTCGCTCCAGCACGTGCTGGAAAATGGCCGCGGCTTCAAACAAGCCAAACGGAAGTGTGACAAATTGGTACAAACCATAAAGAGTGGAGAAAGACGTTTTTGATGATAATAATAATAGAGGCAGCACGGTGGCACGGTGGTTAGCACTGTTGCCGCACAGCAAGAAGGTCCTGAGTTCAATTCCAACATCAGGCCGGGGTCTTTCTGTGTGGAGTTTGCATGTTCTCCCCGTGTTTGCGTGGGTTCCCTCCGGGTACTCCGGCTTCCTCCCACCGTCCAAAGACATGCAGCTTGTGGGGATAGGTTAATTGGATAATCCAAATTGCCACTAGGTGTGAATGTGCGAGTGAATGTGAGTGCGAATGGTTGTCTGTCCCTGTGTGTTGGCCCTGCGACAGACTGGCGACCTGTCCAGGGTGTACCCCGCCTCTCGCCCTATGACAGCTGGGATAGGCTCCAGCGCCCCCTGCAACCCTGAAAAGGATAAGCGGATGGATGGATGGATAATAATAATAATAAATGCATTTATACAGTGCTTTTGAGATTCACACACTGGTGGAGGTAAGCTACAGTTGTAGCCACAGCTGCCCTGGGGCAGACTGACTGCGAGGCTGCCATTACACGCCATCGGCCCCTCTGGCCATCACCAGTTTTTGTCTTTGGACTGTGCAGACAAGGGAATCTGCCAGTAGGCATTGGTTAAATCCAGCATCATAAACAAAAGGAGTGCTTATAAAGTCCAGGTCAACCTTTGGCATGGGATAAGCATCAAACCATGAGACCTTGTTCACTTTGTGATAATCATCAAAGAACTGTATAAAACTATGTGCTCACTTCTTAATTACCTTGAAGTACCTTAAAGACAACCGGCCCCTCTCAAACTGCGACAAATCATCTGGAGATAAGCATAGGAGACCAAACACTGAGGAACAAATCCTCACTTCATCCTATGATAACAGCATTTTCACCATTTCAGCCAATTCCTTTTGCACAATTTGTCTCTTCTGCTCAGGCAACCTGTTAGGCCATGGACACACTTTCATGCCAGGCTGCGTTTCAAAAAGGTGCACAACACATCTGCAAACTCCTGTTGCAATGAAGGAACAACAGCTTTATTGGAATGTGTGAGATGTTAGTCACAAAGCATTTTAAACATACTCTCTGTTCAGTGTGAGTCTCCTCCTCTGACAAACCTCCACATGTACCACTGAAAACAGTTAAATTAGTTTGAATCGGAAACAAACTACTTGTTCTGAGACCAATTCTTTATTTTTCACACCAAACTATTTAATAAGACAAACTTTACACAGAGTTAATCAAATATAACTAATGCTTTAACATTATCAGGATTTCATAATAAAAACTACAGATTCCATCTGAACTCTGTGGAGCCTGATCTCAAGTCCAACTCTGAAACCAGAAGAGGATCTTTCTCTCTCTTCAGAGTCATTGTGATCCATGTGATTTCAGTCCTGCATGATCAGGCTGATGTTTGCACAGAGCAGATAATGAAGTGAAGGTTTTTGCACATTGGTAACAGTGAAACAGTTTATTTACAGTGTGGGATCGTTTGTGTTCGGAGTATGAACTGAGATTCCTGAAGCTCTTGTCACACTGGTCACAGCTGAAGTTCACTTCCATGTGTGTACGTTCATGTTTGTTACGATGACCTGATTGTGAGAAGCTTTTGTCACAGTGTCTGCACTTGTATGGTGTCTCTCTTGTGTGGATTCACTTATGATTGTTCTTTAAGCTCACGTGCAGTGGTGAAGGATGACCCACACTAGTCACAGATGTGCTTTTTGACCCCACTGTGGAAGAGTTCATGTATTTTTAATGTACTTGGTGTGTGGAAGCCTCTCCCACATTCTTTGCAGTAGTTCATTTTGTCTCCAGTGTGTCTACGTTGATGTGGTTTTAGGTCCCGTTGATGATTGGAAGTTTTTCCACAAAGGTCACAGAGAAACTCTTTCCCACCACCACAGTTTTCATAATAAAAACTAGAGATGGACCGATCCGATATTAAGTATCGGTATCGGTCCGATACTGACCTAAATTACTGGATCGGATATCGGAGAAAAATAAAAAATGTAATCCGATCCATTAAATATCACGAAAGCACCTCACAAAACTTGCAACACGCCGTAACTCACCTCAGAACGTTAGCACGTCGGAGCAGTATGCATCACGTGATAGAGCGGCTGTGGCATGCGGGACCTGTCGGTGGTCTGGATAGCATTTGGAGCTTCGCTAGCAACCCGGCATTTCATCTCCGACAAAGTTATCCCGAGAGAAGTAAAGCAAGTGTGTAAGTCCATCTCTGAATGTTTGTAAAGCATTCCTGCGTTAAGCTTAACAAACGATATATGGAGCGACTGCCTCTTCTTGCTGCTACTTCAATCATGAAACTGCTTAATGATCAGCTGATCGGCTTTTCTGTCGCGAGTCCGTGTCTCTTGTTTGCTTTTGGCCCACTTTGCACCAGAAAGAGGAAACCAGCGGCTGAACAACAGCAGCACGTTTAAGCTTGATCAGCTGTTGTTAGAATTTATTTAATATTACTTTCTACACCAGGATCTTTTTCTACGTAGCTGACGCTGGTAACTGTGCAGGGGCGGATCTAGCAAAGTTTAGCCAGGGGGGCCGATAGGGCATTAACAGGGAAAAGGGGGCACAAAGACATACTTTTCTTTCTTATTCTCATTTAAAATGTCTAGCTTTTAATAAATAATTATCTGACACCCAAAGTTTTAATTTGATGTAAAATGAATAGAAGTCAATTACTGTATATAGTAACTATTAAGTCTAATATACCCTAGTAAGCTATAGTACTTTTTCCTTTGGGAAGGTACCATCTGTGCAGTCTGCAATTTTGTTGAAGAAAGATGTTGAATCTATTTAATATTTCTTGAAAAATAATTGATTTCTGTGCATTTTTTTTCACACTGCATCAAATTAAGGTTGATTACGTCGATTAAGCATCATGAGGTGGCGCGTGAGGGGTGGTTCCCTATTTTTTATTTATTTATTTTTGTTGTTGCTGGGAGTTGGAACCCTATTAGTTAGGTTGCTTAATATTTACGCTAAGTACTCTTTAAAATACCAGAATAGGGAGGATGGTGTAGGTTTAAGTTTATTAGATTGATCAGTATTGCTGAACTATGAAATATTTTTTTTTGCATACAGGTATAACAGAATAGCTTTAGTGTAGTTGTTGTTTTAAACTTGAGTATGAACTTATACAAAATGCAGCAAGATATTTAAAAAACAGTTTTGTTGATTAAAAAACACTATATCGGATTCATATCGGTATCGGCAGATATCCAAATTTATGATATCGGTATATCGGACATAAAAAAGTGGTATCGTGCCATCTCTAATAAAAACTACAGATTCATCTGAACTCCATAGTTTACTGATCAGACTTGTTCCAAACAATCAGGTTAAATTACAAGATAACACTAAATACATACCTCACAGTAACTGCACTTGTAGAGTTACTTTCTGGTGTGGATCTGTTGGTGTTTATTCAGCTGATGTGGAGATTTAAAAGTCTTCTCACACAGGTCACATTTATAAGGTCTCTCCTCAGTGTGGCTAAACATGTGTTGTTGTAACTGTGCATCTGTTGAAACAGTTTCCCACACTGATCACAGCAGTAAACATCATTTCCAGTGTGAATCCGTAGGTGAATATTTCGGTACTGTATTTTGTTGAAAGTTTTTCCACAAAAGTCGCAGCTGTACACCTTAATTCCAGAGTGGGTAACTAGATGCTTCTGTAAGTGCATTTTGAGCAAAAGCTTTAGCACACAAGCCACAGATGTACTCTTTAACTCCACTGTGAATGAGTTGGTGTTTTTAAGCCTCCAGCCAGTAAAAGATTTCCACACAAGTTACAGCTGTACGGTTTTACTCCACTGTGGATGATTGATGTGTTTTAAGTCAGCTTGGGTAAAAGACTTTCCACACAAGTCACAGCTGTATGCTTTAACTCCACTGTGGATGACTTAGTGTTTTTAAGTCCAGCCTGGGTAAAAGACTTTCCACACAAGTCACAGCTGTAAGGTTTAACTCCACTGTGGATGAGTTGGTGTGTTTTTAAGCCTCCAGATGTAAAAGACTTTCCACACAAGTCACAGCTGTAAGGTTTAACTCCACTGTGGATGAGTTGGTGTTTTTTTAAGCTCCAGCCTGCGTAAAAGACTTTCCACACAAGTCACAGCTGTACGCTTTAACTCCACTGTGGATGATTTGGTGTTTTTAGGCTCTCCAGTCAGGGTAAAAGACTTTCCACACAAGTCACAGCTGTAAGGTTTAACTCCACTGTGGATGAGTTGGTGTATTTTTAAGTTTCCAGCCCGGTTAAAAGACTTTCCACACAAGTCACAGCTGTAGGTTTAACTCCACTGTGGATGAGTTGGTGTTTTTTAAGTTCCAGCGAGTAAAAGATTTTCCACACTCCACAGCTGTAAGGTTTAACTCCACTGTGGATGAGTTGGTGTATTTTAAGTGTCCAGCCAGGGTAAAATCCTTCCCACACTCATCACAGCTGTAGGGTTTCTCTCCCTTTCTTCTGTGAGGTTTGTCAGCCTCCTGAGAGCACTGACTTCTCGCTTCATGTTGGTCCTGCAGTGACAGAGATACAAACAGAGGCAGTGAGTGAAATGCAGTCATGGAACAAACTGTAACTCCCTCCATTGGTGGAATTTAATGTGACAAAAAACACATTGTTGGTGTGTTACCACCACCTTGTGGTGATAGTGTCACATTACAATGATGTGCAATGAGAGTTGTACTGAAAATGACATTCTTGAAGAAATACTGATAAGTGGAGAAAATCTTTTACTTCATTAAAAAGTTTTGAGTTCAACAGATGATATTGTTGTTTCAATATGTGCTGATAAAATATGATCTTTGTATTTTCTTCTAACTTCAGTGGTTTTTGGTTGTGAATGTAGATTCTGTATATATGGAGGAGCCCAGGATGGAAAAGATAAAGCTGCTGTTAACGTTTTTAAAAACCAACCAGCTGTGCACACAGTTTCAATAACAGTGTAACTGTGATTTTTTCTCACCTTTTGTGTTGAAGACATTGTTTCCTCTGTAGTGGCTGAGCTGAGTCCAAATGGCTGAAATTGTTCCTCTGCTGCACCACCAGACTCTTCTCCTCCTGTTACTCAGCTGGGACACAAAAAGTATATATTTGTATTTTATCCCTGACAAAAAGAAGCAGAGCAAATAAACATTACTACACTCCTCAGTGACAACAATACCCATGAAGCTTCAAGGTAAAACCCCAGAAGCAACTACAAAAAGAAAGTCATCAGTTGCCTACAAGAACCTGAAAGGTAAAAAGCCACTGACTGTCCTGTATGTCACCGCCTTTACCCAGGGGATGCTACACCCTGTATATATGTCAACATTACATAGTTCCACAAAGGAGTCCTGCTCAGACTCATTGGTAGCAGTATAAACTCAGCCAACTACAACATTTCCAAGCACCTCATTACCATCCTAGCTCCCCATGGATGGTAATGAGGTTTTCAAAAAACATTTCAAAAATCACACAACAGCTGTATGTTAGAATTTATTCAGAAATCTCGCAGTCAGAACATGCTATATCATGCTTGGGTAACTAGCAAAACTAGCAAGCTAACCTCCTGCTAACTCGTTTACCGCATTAAATGTAATAAATTTTGTTTTTATGGATGCCTGGATGTTAAACTTCATAGTTACACCTGGTAAAGCAGCAATGCTGATTTTTATTAAAGATGAAAGAATTTAGACTTCAGTGATGCTGCAGTGTTGTTTACTTTGGGACTTAAAGTACGGAGTTTAGGACCCAGATTACTCCCAGATTTACGAGCACCTTAGTCCGACAAATACGGCAATAACGACGGCCCGCTTGCATGTTCTACAAAAAAAAAGTGCTTTGTTGTGTATCTGACGACAAACACCAAACCAGTCTGAAGTTGCACCATTTTTACAAACCAATTCTGGTTCATCCGTTTCACTCAACGATCCGCTTTCTCCCTTCTCATTCCGTTGCCGCCGTGCTTTTTCGGCCATGTGTGTATGAAGACAAAGGCACTGTGCATGCGCGTTTTACCCATATTCTATCGCGATATTTCATTTTCTTATTGTTGCCTGTTACGTGCCAAGGGGTGTGGCTTTGCTTTTGTGCTCTGTTTTGTGTTCTGTTTATCTTTCAGGCGTCAGGCCTCCTCTGATTGGCCAGTTCGAAGTTGATTGGCAGGTGTCTATTGGCTGGTCTGGGCTCAGTTGGCCAATCACACTCCAAGGAACACTACAAATGAGCCGCTCCCTGGCCAGCTGGGGCTGCTGGCTTCTGCTTTGACAAACATTTGCGAACAGGCTTCTTTATGTTGTGTGTGGTGGGAGGCTGGACAGGTAAGCCGGGGTACCCTATACATTGGTTGTAGATTTTACTCTGTTAGTCACACTAGGTTATGCGGTTGATGCCACCCTTGTATGTTTTCACTGACTTTTATCGAGTAGCTAGGTAGGCCTTTTGTTTTGCACTTTTCTTTCAGTTAGGCTAGGCCCTGGAAGCTACCGACCTCTTTTTGTTTTATTACTTTCTTTGATTTGGATCAACCGCCCAGTCCTCCTCCCCCCCACCTCTTCTCTGTTTTTAAGATTGACTGTCCAACCATTAAATTCTGCCTGATACCTAACTGCTCTGTGGTCTTCCTCCTTCATTGATTGTGGTTGTCCAGTGTTGCTGTCCCCTGCCTGCCTTTGCCCCCGCCTGGTGGGGGGGGGACGTAACACAAGTGGGGGCTCGTCCGGGATCATTGTATGCGGTGGACAACCTGTATTAATGAGGAGGGTGCCGTGATTTTAGGGTGTCTACGTTTCATAGTATCAGCCGGAGATGAGTTTTGACCTGCTTGATTTTGTTAGTCAGCCTAGCATTGACAAAGTTGACTTATGTCGCAAAGACGACCTGTTGAGTATTGCTGCCCAGTATAACCTTTCTGTACCAAAGTATGGAGTGAAGAAGGAGATTAAGCAGGCTTTGTTGGAGGGATTAATCGAGTTGGGTATTTTAATCAGCCCTGTTACAGCTGGGGTGCCTTCTCAGGACCCTTTAGCTCCCCCTGGAGCCTCTGCTGATCCATCTTCTCCAGAGAGAACTGATGAGCAAGCGCTGCCTGCTACACCTCCGGGTGCCCAAGTTAACTCGGATGTGGCTCCCCAAACTCTGCCTCGCTTTAAGCCTTTCACTCCAGAATCCCAAACGTCTAGCAGTGATGCAAAGCTTAAGGTTCGCTTACTGCGTTTACAGTTAGAGGCACAAGAGAAGGATAAGGTGCGTAAAGCAGATTATGATCTCCGGCTGGAGGTCCGTAGGCTGGAGATAGAAGCTGAAAAAGAAGTCAGGTTAAAGCAGCTTGAAGTAGAAGCACTGAGGGTGTCATCAGGACAGAAAACAGATGCCACTAAAGAAATCCCGAAAGTCTCCCCGGAAAGTTTTAACGTTAGCAAACATATTGCCCTAGTACCTACCTTTTGTGAGACTGAGGTAGATTCGTACTTCAACGCTTTTGAAAAGGTGGCTACTGCTCTGAAATGGCCAAGAGACATGTGGCCCATATTACTTCAGTGTAAATTAGTGGGCAAAGCTCAGGAGGTAGTAGCTTCACTTTCGCTAGAGCAAAGCATGAAATACGACGTGTTGAAGGAAACAATTGTACGTGCCTACGAACTGGTACCTGAAGCCTACAGGCAGAAATTTAGGAACCATAAGAAGTCCAGCAGTCAAACATATGTGGAGTTTGCACATGAAAAAGGGGCTCTTTTTGATAAATGGTGCGCTGCTAACGGAGTTGGGGATGAGTATGAGTCGCTGCGTGAGTTAATGTTACTGGAGGATTTTAAAAATTCATTACCTGAGAGGCTCATAATGTTCTTAAATGAACAGAAGGTGACGTCAATGTCCAAAGCAGCTGTGTTGGCCGATGAGTTTGTGTTAACTCATAAGAATGTTTTTACCCCTGTTTCCCATCCAGATAGGCCCACAACCTTGCGCTCAGCACGGCTTGAGTCTAGTGAGGCCAGTGAGGGTGCCCTCGCCTCCCCACGGTGAGCGTGAATGCTTTTATTGCCACAAGAGGGGTCATCTCATTGCAGAATGTCAGGCATTAAAGCGTAAACAGCAACTATCCTCACAACCAAAAGGGGTGGGACTGATTAAAGCCACAGAGAATGGGAGGGCATTTCAACCGAACACTAACCACCCTGACCCCTGCTTCAAACCATTCATTCTAGAGGGAGTGGTTTCGCTGACTGGGAATCCAAAAGATCAACAACCAGTAAAAATACTGAGAGATACAGGGGCCTCTCAGTCCATCATTAGAGAAAACGTCTTACCGTTTTCTGAGTTGTCATTTTGCCAGTCCAGTGTTATTGTCCAGGGAGTAGAACTCGGATTTGTATCTGCCCCTTTGCACACTATTCACATTCAGTCAACATTAGTCAGCGGAGTTGTTAAAGTGGCTATTCGTTCTGCGTTGCCCATACCAGGCATTGACTTCATCCTAGGTAATGACCTTGCTGGAGGCAAGGTCACACCCATTCCTGAGGTGTTAGACAGACCCGAGCTGAGCCGGGATTCTGACCCAGCCCAAGACCAGCCTGCCATTTTTCCAGCTTGTGTAGTTACGAGGGCCCAGACAAAAAAGTATGGTCCTGACTTGGCCGATTCCTTCATGAGGTCAGATCCCGTTGGTGACGTGATTAACTTTACCTCTGGATCTAAGGTTCAGGCCACAGTTCCACCTGCTGACAAAACAAAACCAGTTCTGGATTTGCCAGTCTCCCGAGAGGAGTTCATTATTGCACAGAAAAATGATGTAACCCTGTCCAAGTGTCATTCCTCCACTCTCAGTCAACAGGATGCCAAAAGGAAAAAGCTGGCTTACTTCTCTGACGAAGGTCTTCTGATGCGCAGATGGACAAGTGAGGTCTCGGAAGACGCAGACTGGTCTGCAGTTTATCAAGTGGTTGTACCTACTGCTTATCGTACCCAGGTACTGTCCTTAGCACATGACCATCCATGGTCAGGACATTTGGGGGTTAATAAAACATACACCAGAATTCTGAAACATTTCTTCTGGCCCGGACTGAAATCTGATGTTGTTCAATACTGCCGTACTTGCCATGTATGCCAAATGACCGGCAAGCCAAACCAAGTAATCCCCCCAGCTCCTCTCTGTCCTATCCCAGTAGTAGAGGAGCCATTTCAAAAAGTGATTGTTGACTGTGTGGGGCCTCTACCTAAAGCTAAAACTAACATGCTTACTGTGAAGGCCAGCCAGGCCTTCAAGTTACACACTATGAAAGGCAGCAACAAGTTTAATATTCAGAAACCTAAAGTATGTATCAGCAGCAGAATGGAACTAAAAATAAATGTTTGTTTCAGTTCTATGAAGCTTTGAGTATTTTGGATTAGTAGTACTACTATTAATGTTTGTTACAGGTGCAGAATGCTGCGATCAGTGGAAAGACAGGGCTTGCGTGTACAGACGAGCAGCGCAGGTGGAATGCAGGGACAGCAAAGAACCTTGAACCTAAACGTCTAAGCCAGATAAACTTCAGACATCACAGGGCAGAGCAGCAGTACGATGTGAACTCCCGGACTGCAGTGACACAAACTCTCCCTAACACACCATATCACCTTACACATCAAGACTTTATTGACAGCGTTAGCAAAGCACAAGTGGAGCCACTTTTCCTCCTCAAGAACACATTGATTGGAAAGTGTTACAGTGCCTCGCCATCTGCAGGTCCTCACCGCAACAGTTAAGTTGATGAGTAATTCTTTCAGCCACACCAAGCACATAAGCACTTACAAACTAAGCTGTATTCCATGCAGGGCATTCTACCAGGCATATATTCAAGTTTCTGAAGAGCAAGCAGAACAATTACAAGAAGAAACAAAAGAGCAAAGTGCATCTGATTTGTGGCACAACTGTAGGAAAATCAGACTTACAGCAAGCTCTGCTAAAAAAGTTCCAGTACGTGCCACCACAAAAAATGACAAATTTTTATCTGAGCACATGTACCCTTCTTTTCGTGGGAATTATGAAACAAACTATGGTAAATAAAATGAAGAGCTTGTCATCAGCTGAAAGAACAGGGTATGAACATCCTTCACATGGGTAGTGTTATCAGCATCCAGGAGCCATGGCTCTCTGCGAGTCCTGACGGGGTCATTGACTCAGATGTGCTTCAAGAAATAAAATGTCCTGTGCCAACTTATTCTTCAATCATGGAGCAGCTTACCCAGAAATGCAGCGATATCAAATTGGTAGATGGAGAGCTGCAGCTGCAGAAAACTGGCAGCAGAGGCTATTACATGCAAGTGCAACTTACAATGTTTTGCACAGGGCTCAAGACTGCCACACTTGTGATCTGAACACCTAGTGAGCATGTTTCATTTACAGTGCAATATCATAAACCATTTTTTCATTCTAAAAAAAGTCACAAATGTTGGTATTTTTGCAAAGGTTGCCTTTAACATTTTTACCTGAGTTTTCATGCAGTCGCAAGCGCTTTAAATGAATGATAAAATAATTGCCTCTAATAACTCTGTTAACATTTTCTGCATAAACACAAACCTAAGACCTTTACAGCCCTTGGGGCTAATCTCTCTGGGACAATTAAATGAAGCCATATATAGTTTTGGCAGCATGTGGCTGGTGTTAATTACTAACCATGGGTGTAAACTTTCATTAAAATTGAGACTTTGCTGCTAATAACCAGCTAGTGCTGATACTAACGCCATTCACCATAGGCTATTATTTAGAAAAAGTATTTTCGTGATTAATTTGTGTGATTAAAATGTGAAACTGTGGCAAACCACATTTAGACTTTCACTTACCGGTGTTGTGCCAAAAGATGATTGCCTGCCTAAAACTGATTTCCAATGTTTCCGTTAGGGCTGCTCAATTAATCTAATTTTAATCACGATTACGATCTGGGCTTTCAACGATCATTAAAAATGACTGAGCCGATTATTAGCCCCTCCCTCATTTATCCGCGACACCTTAAA
>NW_024584915.1:0-1497 GCF_018398535.1 Haplochromis burtoni
TACCAGTCAGTGTTGTTAGCCCCAACCCCCAGGCGTCTGAGCTCTAACCCTGGCTGCCAAATGTCCCCCTGAGGCCTTTGTGCCTTTTACCACCAGACTAAGTTTGTAGTCCTATCTACTAATATTATTTTCTTTTTTATTATAGCACAAGGTTCAGTTAGGTTACTACTTTGACTTCCTCAATTTGAGCACATTTCTGACCCGATACTTTATCAAGCTTTTACTCGAGTGTTTTTGACACTAGCAGCTGTACTTCTACTTAAGTAAAAATTGCCTGCAATTTTGCCACCTCAGTTGCCACTTTTCTGGAGTTTGTACAGTTTTTATATTGAAACGTTCAATATTTTACGTGTTATCCTTGATCACAGTTCTAAACAAGTTAACTTTCTTGACATCAAAGTAACCCAAAAAAGCAACTATATGTCCAGTTCTCTTTACTCCAAACCTGGTTTAAGGCTATGCTGTTGTTGTGATATGGCCATACAAATAATATTAAGTTGAATTAATCTTAAAAAAAATGGCTGCTTCATGGCTGTTCAGAGAATTTGCAGGCTTTTATGGAAACTGTCACAATGTAACACTCTCACTGTCAAAACAGGGTTGATCCATGTTTCTATGAACACTGATTAATATATCAACAGCTCTGAAAATCATTTTTTAAAGTAATGCAGGACAGGATCTCTGTGCCTCTAAAAAACCCAACCAAACTGGCAATCACCTCTAAACAAATGGAAGTAGTTTATGGCTCTTTATCACCTGCAACACCATGTAACACCTAGATGTTAGACTCTTTTACCATCACATTTTCAAGGGTTGATGTGTTATCCTTGATCACAGTTCTAAAAAAGTTAACTTTCTTGACATAAAAGTAGCCCAAAAAAAGGCAAACATATGTCCAGTTCTTTTTTACTCCAAACCTACTGATCGGAAAACATTATGTGATGCTGGAAGTTTTCATCCTATCCACCTCCAAAACAAGTTTACCTGTAAGCCAACACATCAGACTTAAGCAAATTTGTAAAATTCCTGAAAAATATGCTTTGTGCAGTAGCAGTAGTACTAGAACTAGTACTAGTAGTCCTAGTATTGTGCAGCAACCAGGCTTCAAGAGTGATCACTCTTCTGACTTGCAAATGGTGAAAACATGTCACAGTCTTAGCTGCAAATCAGAAATGTTGGTAAATTTAAAAAATGAGTTTAAACTTCAGGTTTGACATAGACACAGACTTTATTAATGCCACACTCAGGAAATTCACATGTTACACCTGATTTAGCTCACCTGCTAAATCCCCAGAGCAATAACCCATCAGCATCAATAGCCTGAGTGTTGCGTGTGTGTGATCAGAGGTGAAGCTGCTTTCTACAAAGAATCATCAACAACATCTTTAGAAACAAACATCAACAACCAGGAAGAGTCTAAAAGCACTAAATATGAAACAGACCATTTTCCAAAACCCAACACTGAGCTCCTGCACAGTCAGATGGAGTGAAACATAA
>NW_024584915.1:2557-11599 GCF_018398535.1 Haplochromis burtoni
TGTTACGGCCCTAGCTGGGCCTCCTGAAACTGTCCTTGTGTGGGTGTGGTTTTTCTCTCCGCCTCTTCCTCTCTTGCTCCACCCCTCTGTTTCTCTCACTCTCCTCTCTCCCCAGGACACAGCTGCTCTTGGTTAGCCTCGTTTGCAACCTGAATCCAGTCAACAATCACCTCTGAGGCTATTTAAGCTGGGGATGAGCTGTGAGCAGGGTGGTTTTCTCTGGTGTCGCCGCTTTGAGTGCTAGTTGTGTGAATGTCCTGCCTGTAGTGTGGAAGCAGTGTGCAGTATAGCTGCTTCACGTGAGTAGTGTGGGCCTCAGCAGCAGTGAAGCGAGCTGCTGCTAATGATAGGGTGAGCTTGTGGGCCCCTGGAAGTGCGTCCTCGTGGTGTGGAGTTTTTGTTTGGCTGTTGTGTTCTTTGTTGTGGCAACATTTTTTCCTTTTTCCAAGTGTTATTGGTAAACCGGCTCTTTATGTTAAGATTATCTATAATAAAGACTTTTTTATTTACTAAAAACACCTGTCTGTTCTCCTTACATTCTGTTCTGGACTCATTTGTTGCTGGTCCCCTCACTCGCATGCCTAGACCCCTTCGGGGGGACATAACAGACACAAATACAAATGTGCCAAATTTTAGATCACAGGAAATATTTCTTAGAACAGATTTTAAATAAATGGGCACATACAAGCGGTTGGCTGAAGTGAATAAATAAAGCACTTTGGAGGTCACACTCTTGATGCGGTCTGTCTTCAGTGATCGAGGCCTGTGCCTTGTTAAACCTCTGTGCACATCTGTCTGTGGAGGCGGGATCAGGGAAAAGAAGTTGCTACATGAAATTAGGATCTTCAGCTGGACTAATGTTGAGTGTAGCTGGATGTATGGGCATCTTTCAGGACTGTACAAATCCACAAATATGGATTATTTATAAACAGCTTAGTGTTTATACAGGTAATAATAAAGGAACCAAAAGTTCACATCTATAGCTTTAAATTTGGACAAATCTGTCAACACAACCATCATGAATAGAATAAAATACAAACAAACACTGAAACTAATGAAAAATTACACATGATATAGTTGTGGATGATTAAATATGTTTATATTGTCTATCCTGTAAAATAGTCAGATGTCTATTCATATTAATGTACAGAATTCACCTGCTTGCTGCTACTACTGCACATTCACATGATTTCATGTTTATTGTCAAAGGAGATTATATGCTAGAAAATACAAAAAATAAATGAATAACAGTTTGGTGAGAAAAATATTGAGTTTGAGTTCAGTCCCAAGTTACTTTCACCAACTTGTCTCTGCTGTAATATTTGGATTAATTCAATGAAGTCTTAGAACTGTTAGCTTTATTTTAAAACCAACATTGTATAATATCAAAAACATACTTTTAGACAGGCCTGTGTTTTTGGCCTGTCATTTTTAAGCAGGAACCTCAGAAAGGTATTTATGAGTTTTGTTTGACATCAGAAAGTAAAAAGACTGCACAAAAGCTACACGTGTTACCATATTATATGACCCTTGCTATAACAGAAATGTATTAACCCCTTAATATTTTTTGTGTTGCTTTTTTTTTTCAGAATGGCTTTGACAAAGCTTCTGAACAACCGCCCTGACACGCCATATTCCCGGCCACCCCCACTGCACATGAAAATTTTAAAGTCCTGTGACCAGCTAAGGGTCACAAGCTGGGACTTCAAAGATGGAACACCAACACCTCTAATGACAAAGAAGAACACCATTGCGGCGATCACCGATGGCCAGACTGTGACAAAGATCACAATGTTTGAAGAACATGCCTCTAAAGTCCAGCTGGGGGGGTCATACATTATGAGAGGCCATGAACTCAGGGGCACAGGCCCCCCTTACAACATCAGTATCACAGCCAGGACACAATTTTTTCCTTTTTTTTTTTTTTTTTTTTTTAGGGCACCGACTCAAAGTGTGAGGGAAGGTCTTGTAAAAGAAGCAGAGGATCTTCTGCATCCTCTTGTTCCTCTCACCCCACTCAAGATGAGCTCCACACATGAGGGACTCGTGACAGTTCAAGGGGAGGTGGTGGAGGTAAGTACTTGTGGTTCCATCAGAATTTACATGGATTTAGGTTTCCAAATAACCCATTATTGCCAGTATTTTTTACAGTTAAAATTTTGGTTTTTGCTGTCAAGCAGAGACTAAATTCTGTTAAGATTGTTAAGCACAATTTTTAGAAAATATTTTCCTCAGACCATTTCTGGTATTTTTGCAGCCAGTTTGCATTGTGCCTACGTACATTTGTGTTGTAAGGGCTAGATTTTAATGAACAGTCTCTACTTGATAATAAAAACAAACAGAATTATTTTATACACTTCTGTATATAAATTCACACAAGTCTTCATCTAAATATATCCTTTATAATAAAAATAAAAGCAGATACAACAGAAATGGTCAAAGTACCCTGAATTGGGCATAATGGAAAACAAATAGATTTTGTATACCTGAAACTGGCAAACTTTTCATTTAAGTTGCAAAATGTATTGTTTACAGAAGGATTTCCTACAACCTGTTTCATAATCACAGTATATGAAAAACATCCTAATAACCGATACAGATAAAACTGCTTCTGATAAGATAAATGGCATGTGCAGAATACTTAACAACAACCATAACATAATCTAAACAGATTACTGAAGAAATAAAAACCTATCACAGATAACTACACTGACTATTACTGACATTAAATTTCAATTTACTTTTCAGTTCTGCTGTAAAGAAGGTGCTGTCGGGAAAACAACATGTTCCCCTTAAAAACCTCCAGCTGAAGGAGGTAATGGTGGAATTTAAGTTTTATATTGAAAATGGTTAAACTAATGTGACAAATTTGACATTGCTGGTACAGAATGTATGAGGCTGTGAGCTTTTTTTTTCTAGTTACTGGACTTGTTGTTATTTAATTAATTAATGAATCTTTAATTCTGTCATGTTTGTGATTTCAGGATGGTTTTACCATGACAATCTGCCTCTGGAGGGAGGCAGCTGCTAACAACTTCAACGTGGGAGACCACATCAGCCTCTCTCACGTTAAGCAGAGACAGTCCTCATATGGCGTACATCTTCACAGTACAGCCTTTACACAGATTGAGGTATGAAGAAGCTAAACCTTTGTTAGTTTTAAACATTTGTTGATAAGACAATGTTTTCAAATTTGACATAACATTATATATATTATATTATCTTACACACACACACTACATATAGATAGATAGAAAAGTTCGCCCCTGCGGGCGGTCAATCCTTCAAGCTCGGGTCCTCTACCAGAGGCCTGGGAGCTTGTGGGTCCTGCACAGTATCTTAGCTATTCCTAGGACTGCGCTCTTCTGGACAGAGATCTCTTCTGGACAGAGATCCCGCACCACTATGTCCGGTTGGCTAACCAACCGGACATAGTGGTGCGCAGTCCTGGGAACAGCTAAGATACTGTGCAGGACCCACAAGCTCCCAGGCCTCTGGTAGAGGACCCGAGCTTGAAGGATTGACCGCCCGCAGGGGCGAGGGGGTATTTTTTCAGGTGAACATAATTAACCATTTTGGAATTGACTTACCTGGATGATTCAGCATGCATCAAGACATAATGTGTGTATGTATGTGTCTTGGTGACTTAGTGAAACCACGTGATGACCATAGGTTTTCTTTTTTCTTGTTGGATAAAAAAAACCCAACGTTTTCTGGGCTAAATGTGTGCCTATGCTGTGTCAACAGACAAAAGTCGAGGAGAGAGCTGACATCCTCATCATTGGTGTGGCCACGGCAGAAATGCCAAACCAGCTGGAGGTGTTGCTGGAGGATGGAAAGAGCCTGTTCATTCAAACTGGCCTGTGGAGTCTCTTTGATAAGGAACTGGAGGAGGCAGCAATCAAAGTTACTGTTAAAATTCAGGGAAAGCAAATTGTACATATTCAAAAATATCAGTGCGAATAATTTAAAGAAAATATAAAGTTCCTTTGTTCACTTTGTGCTAAAATATGACAGATTGTATTTTATAACTTAGGAAACAAAATTCATTCTTTTTATCAGTATTTATAATTTTTTATGACATTTTGTTAAGTTCTGTACTATAGTTAACAGTTTTAGTATTTTCCAGTGTTAAGTATTTATATATTAAAAATTCTACATAATAATCTTATATTTGTGTTTTTTAATTTTTAGAACACTGCAAGGCTATAAAATGTTTTTAAAAAAAGAAGAACAACAGAACAGTTCAAGACTTAATGTTGTATTTTGTAGATAAAAAAGGGATAGGTCTATAAACAATATTTGATTTGTACCTTTTGAAAAAGCCAACAAATTCAATGCCAATACAGCCAAACTCAGGAGATCAGTTAGGAGCACAACTGAGCAAAGGTGATTCAAAAAAATGGAGAGAAACTGTGCCATGCAGTGCCATGCTGAGCAGACTGGTTTACAGCCACAAGAGAGACTCAGCGTTCACAGATCATAAAATCTTCAGGGAGCAAAGCTCTCAGAGAAGCTATAATGCAATCCACAGATAGAATACAGTCAATAAGCTCCAAGTGAAATGTTAAACAGTGCATGGATAGCTTTTTGTTCAGCTTTTTCTTCGTATCCTTTTTCCCCCTTTCTAAAGTCTCTTCAGAGGTTTTGCAATTTGTCAAACAGCAGCTGGTAAAAAGGCTTTTGCAGTGAGGCAGGGAGCCTGTTCAAACCAGATTATGCTTGATTTGATGACTGCAGAGAACTTGGGGCTGACAGCTCAGATTAGGATCGGTTCTCCCTTGAAAAGGCATTAGTGTGTTCTGTCATGGCAGGATTTCTGTTCAATGTGCAGGTAGATTGAAATCAAAGGGCACCAAAGACACCCAAACCTGAGGGATCATTACGTGACACCCAAAGCATCTGAGCAGTCTTATTCCTTCATCTGTACCAAATTACTCAGATTCACAGACGTCGTGCACAGCAGACCTGCAATACAACAATGAATAACAGGAGTTACGCCTGCGTTTGACAGGTCAAAATGTCACAGGGAGCAGTTCAGTTAAGTTTCATTCCCCTCCAGAAATCACTTCATGCATGATTATCAGGAACCTTTGAGTAATGACAGCACTTAAATGAGTGTTTCCTTACCATATTCCACTTTGTCACCAAGTTTTAGGATGAGAACGTTTTTTTTCTACTTTATTTTATTTTTTATATCGTTGTTATTATTTCTGTTGTAATTTGTGTTTGTTTTTTGTTTGTTTGTTCAGTTTTTCAGCCTTGTTGCATTTTTTTTCTATTTCCGTTGTGTTTTATTCAACTTCTGTTACATTTTGCAGGATTTTGCAGCTTTTTCTATTGACGGGTGTTTTCTTCAGGGACACCATATTATCATTATCTTTAAAACTGCATTTGAAACTTAATGCTGAGTTTTTACTTTCTGCAGTTGAAGTTATCTAAAGAAACTGTGTGGGTGCAGCTGAAAAAACTTCTTTTGGCAAATAACACAGAAATTCTGAAATCCTCTACTGCTTATATCAAACAGAATAAAAGAAACCAAAGCTAAACTCTAAAAGATTATTTATTTCAGCTTGTTTACAGTTATCCACACCTCACAGCTTTTTATGGGGTTGATAGTTTTCCTGATCCAATCTGCATACTCAGGATCACAGAGGTCCATGAAGGCAGCCGGTGCTCTGCATACAAAGTCTGGATCTCCCACAAAAGAAGAGACCCCATAAATCCTGCCATTATGAACCACTCCTCCACCAGAGTCTCCCTGCAACACAGAAATACAGTTTCCCAGGTTTATAAAATCTTTCTGTATTTTGAATGTTTAATAAATGCAGCTGTGAGCTGAGGGATCATGCAAACTCACTCGACATATATCTTTCCCAGGACTTTGTCCACAGAACCAGTGCTGATAGCTCTTGACTCGGTGGACCTCGGGGAATTATTTCTGTAAAATATCATTGAGCTCTGTACAGCTGACAACCTCAGTCTCTGCACAGTGAAGAGAGGGTGATTCACCAGGTTCTAGAAAAAAGGGACAATTAGTTCAGCTTAAAGCACTTTTTAAAAAATGATGCAGATTTGTATTTTATGCAGAAATGCAGCAGAAAGAAATAAAATGGTCTGAGCTCACAGGAAAAGCTTGTTTTTGCTTTGAACACATTAGAAATGAAGAAAAATACAATTTCAGTACAAATATCTGCAACATCTCTTTACTAATAAAGTAACAGTTTGGATGGTTTGTTTTCTTTTTTCTTAATACAACAAATTTGTTAAAAACCATCTTCCTTCTTTTCTCATTAGCTAGTCCAGTGGTGGCACCATAACCTGCGACCTCAACTCTGGAATGACACAAGAAGTGTTTGGACGCTTTTCTCTCCTTTTTTTGTCAGTTACATACAAATACATATATTGATTGTTTTGCACGTTAACTTTGAAATGTTGCCCTGAGGCCTGTACTATGAAGCAGGATCTCATCTCTCCAGGTAACTTCAGAGTTCTATATGAAGGATTTTGACTTCTTACCAGAGAAAATTGTAAGAGTAACCCTGACCTGCTGTTATATTAGTTATGTCCTTTATAGAGTTTTAGTCACCACTTTATCATCACGCACCACACCTGGCTAGCATGCTTGCACTGTGCTTGCTCAGCGCATTGGGACACCATTCAAGCTCACTGCAGCACATGCTACTTCCTGTTTTAAAGGGCCTTGTAGCAGCCCTTGTTACATGTGTGGGCACGGAGCGTGAAGCAGAAAGCACAGCTTAAAAGAGAAGTTGATATACCCGGCGGCGTGACACTGACTGGTGTTTTACACCCTTTTTGGCTCCTACCTCAAAGCACACTGTGCGCTGTCGATCTTACGTGCTGCACAGTAATGTTTAATATTTAGTATTTACAGTTATATTCCCATATATCATCGTGATGTTGTTTATTCTATTGCTCTCGTTTTCTTCTGCTTGTTTTCTTTTTTCATTCTCAGCAGGTGAAATTAAAAAAGTATCTATTGTTAGCTAGTTTATTGTTTATTTATTGTGTCATTCTTTCTCCCTGTCCTATCCCCCAGTCATGCCTGTCCCGTCTTTAAAAAACAAAAATAAAATAAATACATAATTATAATAAAGGTCAATCAAATGGACCAATATGGCAAGGCCACGATGATCCACTTGGTAAAGTAAATCCACTCGGCATCTTTCTTGGCCTTCAGACAACAATTCTGATTGCTAAAGATCCAAACCGGACAAAAAAAAACAAACAAAACAAAACATTTCTATGAAAACAAAACAAAACAAAAAAACACAGAAAACCGTACATTTGCACTCAATGCTTGAACTTAACACTGCTACTGTATTTGTTTTTGTCCCTGTTAGCCTTTATGAGCAGTGGCTCAGGAAGCACAGACCATCTCCATCCCAGTATCCAGAGTCAAATGCTCCTATAGGCCATAGCAGTGAATACCACATGGCACCATTCCTACCTCTGCATAGGAACAGAGACTTCTTCATTTCCAGCAAAGACCTGGGATATGAATACACCCACCTGCTAGATGCTAGTCAAAAGCTAGCAGAATCATTGCACCCTTCCCTCGACGAGTTGCGGGACGTGTGGCCGTGGCTGCTTCTTGCAGGGCTTTGTGGAGGAATTTTGACAATAGCTGCTGCGGTCCTAACTACAAAACGATGGTACAAAGTAGAGATGGCACGATACCACTTTTTTATGTCCGATACCGATATCATAAATTTGGATATCTGCCGATACCGATATGAATCCGATATAGTGTTTTTTAATCAACAAAACTGTTTTTTAAATATCTTGCTGCATTTTGTATAAGTTCATACTCAAGTTTAAAACAACAACTACACTAAAGCTATTCTGTTATACCTGTATGCAAAAAAAATATTTCATAGTTCAGCAATACTGATCAATCTAATAAACTTAAACCTACACCATCCTCCCTATTCTGGTATTTTAAAGAGTACTTAGCATAAATATTAAGCAACCTAACTAATAGGGTTCCAACTCCCAGCAACAACAAAAATAAAAAAATAGGGAACCACCCCTCACGCTCCACCTCATGATGCTTAATCGACGTAATCAACCTTAATTTGATGCAGTGTGAAAAAAAATGCACAGAAATCAATTATTTTTCAAGAAATATTAAATAGATTCAACATCTTTCTTCAACAAAATTGCAGACTGCACAGATGGTACCTTCCCAAAGGAAAAAGTACTATAGCTTACTAGGGTATATTAGACTTAATAGTTACTATATACAGTAATGGACTTCTATACATTTTACATCAGATTAAAACTTTGGGTGTAAGATATAATTATTTATTAAAAGCTAGACATTTTAAATGAGAATAAGAAAGAAAAGTATGTCTTTGTGCCCCCTTTTCCCTGTTCATGCCCTGTCGGCCCCCCTGGCTAAACTTTGCTAGATCCGCCCCTGCACAGTTACCAGCGTCAGCTACGTAGAAAAAGATCCTGGAGTAGAAAGTAATATTAAATAAATTCTAACAACAGCTGATCAAGCTTAAACGTGCTGCTGTTGTTCAGCCGCTGGTTTCCTCTTTCTGGTGCAAAGTGGGCCAAAAGCAAACAAGAGACACGGACTCGCGACAGAAAAGCCGATCAGCTGATCGTTAAGCAGTTTCATGATTGAAGTAGCAACCGGAGAGCGAGAGGCAGTCGCTCGTTAAGCTTAACGCAGGAATGCTTTACAAACATTCAGAGATGGACTTACACACTTGCTTTACTTCTCTCGGGGATAACTTTGTCGGAGATGAAATGCCGGGTTGCTAGCGAAGCTCCACATGCTATCCAGACCACCGACAGCATGCCACAGCCGCTCTATCACGTGATGCATACTGCTCCGACGTGCTAACGTTCTGAGGTGAGTTACGGCGTGTTGCAAGTTTTGTGAGGTGCTTTCGTGATATTTAATGGATCGGATTACATTTTTTATTTTTCTCCGATATCCGATCCAGTAATTTAGGTCAGTATCGGACCGATACCGATACGTAATATCGGATCGGTCCATCTCTA
>NW_024584916.1:0-1248 GCF_018398535.1 Haplochromis burtoni
AAAAAAAAAAAGAAAAAAAAAAAGTTTATTTGGTGACCCAGAAAGGGTAATCTGGAGAAAAGGAGGATCGCATTTGTTGGCTGCGGTTGTCGGAGCCTATGCGTACTTGTAAGCGCGGCAATGGCGGAGGAGCGCGGCTAAAAAACCTTTAAATATTACATTTTCTTGGTCACAAAATAAACTTTTAAGATATTTTCAGGCGAGAATGTAGCTGTGTAAAGTTCAAGTATCAGTTCAAGCTCGATTTATCAAGACATTGCATATTTGCAAAAATGCTCCGACGTTTTCGGAGACGTCTATTTTTTTTAATGCTTTGTGGCAGCTTTTGAACATCTGTGGCATCTATATCTAATGTCAAATCTAGCCTTTATTTAACAACATAAGCAAACTGCTTTTATATTTAACCGACTTTTCTGTTGAATTACATTTTAAATAATAACATTAACAATAGTATTTGTTTTGTTAAAACATGTGTTTAAAAACAAGTTTTGTTGTGAAAGCTATAATCCAGATACATGGCCTGTTAAATGCTTAACATCTGGGTTCGCTTTATAACTGAGAATAAAGTAATATAGCTCGTCCTTCTAAAGAATTAAGTTAAATTACACAGTTGAATCATAAGAAACATGTTACATATAAACCCTGTCATAAGTTAACTTTTAACAAGCATGCAATGATTATATTTAAATTAGGTGGTCTTTTTTTCAAAACATATCTCTTTAGGCCTAAAATGTGCCAATACTACACATTCAGACACAGTAGTAGATGGTGTTTTTAATACTATATGTGTTAGTCTAATTCGGTTGTATAGGGTCTACATTGACCCTCTGTGTTGTAAGTTATTATGATTGCACAGCCATTAAGGATCAAATCAGCTTCTAAAAATGTTCTGTTTTTTCTCCCTCTGCTTGCTTCTTTCTGTCTTTGAGGCTCGGGACCAGCACTCCTGCTGTTGAACAGAAAGACATCAACTCATTGGTAAGTATTTTTGGTCAAGTTACTTGAAAAAAGTAATCAGTAACTAATTACCAATTACTTCCCCCAAAAAGTAATCTCATTACTTTACTGATTACTTATTTTCAAAAGTAATTAATTACTTAGTTACTTTTTAAAAACACGATTTACAACCTGAATAGGTGATAAAGCAATAGATCTTTCAGCCCAATTCTACTTTTTCTACATAATCCATCATACAAAATGTAATCAAATGGAAAAGTCTCTTTTTGTAACTTGTTTTAGTAGTTTTAA
>NW_024584916.1:1981-3697 GCF_018398535.1 Haplochromis burtoni
GTAGGAAGTAACGGTAATCTAATTACCGTTTTTGCAATAGTAATCCCTTACTTTACTCGTTACCTGAAAAAAGTAATCAGATTACGCGTTACTGCCCATCTCTGGTGCCGACCTGGGGACAGTTTCCACTTTTGTCGTACTATTGTACTAGGTAAGACTGTGCAATAACAATAAAGAGTTATCTCTTATCACGCTATCTCTCTCTCTAGAATTGAGTTTTGTTTTCAGGAGGAAACATGCAAATGACAGCAACTTGAACCTTTTTCAAAACTGTGAAACTGCAAAGAAAAAAGCCATTTTCACTGAGCAATAGACCACTCTCACACAGTTTTTACAGTAAAATTATATAGTACAAACACTTATAGTGTGCCATTTAAGATTAACAACCATATCAAACTGTTAGTTACTCCTATTCTTTTGCTGTTTTGAAAAATAAGAACCAAATGAATTGAAATGACTGATGTGTCTAAGATGAAAGTACTGTCTCTCACTCAAGCCCTCAGTTAGTGGTGACAGGCAGGTAAAGCACTAGGGAAACTTGCAGTGGGCTGTTGTGAAGATTAAACCAAAGATTAAATGTAATTAAGGACACCGAGTCCTGTAAGCATTAGGACACCAAAGACATATTTGTGTCACAGTTGTTAGTATGAATGTTAGTAACAGGAAAACATACTAGTTATTATTTTCTAACACTTTTTAAATAAATCATACGTGTAAATACAAACAATGTAAACTGAGAAAAAACCCCAATACATTTAGCATTTGAAATAGAAGTATAATTTTAATTCCTAACAATTAAAATTTTAAACGTTTCTTTTTTCCCTATTTTCTTATTATCACGAAATATACAACATACAGAGTAGAGGAGAACAGATTAGGGAACTTACAGAAAAATACGAGTATGAGTACATTAATTTCTATTCAGTCCAGGATTAATGCAATTGAGGAAAGAATTATTACAATAATCAGAATAATACTCATCACCAGTAATCATAATAATGACAATGATAGCAATAACACAATTATAACAAGAATATGGGAAATAACTATAACGCATAGTCACTCAAACAGAAATTTCCAGCAGACTTTGTCAAATAATTTTTCTGCATCGACTGATAAGATTATAGTTTTCTGATACTCTGAAAGCTGCATGGAGTTGAATAGTTTACAAATATTTATAGTGGGATGTCTGCCTTTAATAAAACCTGTCAGGTAAGGATGGATAAGGGCTGGAATTACTTTTTCTAAATGGGATGCAAGAACATGGCTTATAATTTTAATGTCTGTATTTACCAGAGAAAGTGGCCTAATTTGGCTGATTGGGATTTTTCTCTGGTTTTAACAAAAGGTTAATTATTGCAGTATTCATGGTTGGAGGACTTCTAGACCTAATCAAAAATTCTTCAACCATTCTTATGAATAGCGAGGACAGGGTTGGCCAGAAATGTTCGTAGAACTCAGCAGGGACGCCATCTGGGCTAGATGCCTTGTTACAGAGTATTTGATTAAGAATAGTTCTTCTAGAGCTATAGTTTATCCAACATCGTACCTTGATCTTGTGTTAAAATAGACAGATCTATAGCACTCAGAAATTTGTGAATGTCTTCCATATTTGGGTCATGGTCAGAAGTGTATAGATGCATGTAAAACGTCCTAACAACATTATTTATATCTGGAAGATAATGAAAAGGTTTCCCTGCTGAGTCTTTGATAACT
>NW_024584916.1:4978-6393 GCF_018398535.1 Haplochromis burtoni
TCTCTCTCGAGAGCTTGTCGTATTTTCTGCCAGAAGACTCCAGTGTGTTGACCAGCCTGTGGCCAGCTCAAGTAAGAGCTCCTCTTCACCAGACTCCTTATTTGGAAGTACGGAGACAGCTGCTTGGCTGGTATGTCCTCCAGAAACACCATGATCAGCACATCCTTGTGCTCATCGAACAGACGGTAGCTAAAGACACCACACACAGATTAATCAGTGTAGAAGCTGGCGATGTCATTACATGTAAGGACAAAGAGTTGGTAACCATACCTGGCCATCTGGATTTCTTTGGAGCACCACTCACTCTGCAGGTAATTTGGGCTGATCACACAGATAGTCTTTCTGCTGCTATAGATGGCATCTGTAATGTTTTCTACAATGGGCTTACCTGTAAAAACAGAAATCTGAGACGTTAAACAAAAATCTCACACATCAAACATGTCAGCATTTTTCTAGTTTTAACATTTACTACTTAAAACAGCACTGGTGAATAACATAAAATGTATGTCTGTGAAGGTTCTCAGTCATCCAGGTCATTGTAGTCTATTGTTTCCAAGCTCCTTAGACAACATAAAATGTAGCCTTTTCTATGAGTTAAAACATTTCAAAGGTATTCTCACTTTTGAGAAGAGCAGGATCTACAGTAGTGTCTAAATTTCAGTCACAGCCTTTGGTGGGACTTTTTGTGTAATGGACAAGCAAAGCACAATTCAATAAGCTTCTGGGGTAATAACTGGTGCTGACTCAGACTTTAATTTTAATATTTTCTGTAATTCAATATTTTCTGGGATTCAGATGTTTTTGTACGTCTATATTCTTTTATGTGAAACCCAATTTCATGATTTCAGGAAAAAACTGGACCAATCTTAACTGTATATTTTCCAGAGTAAATCTTTCATTTTCCTACATGTAGGATGCTTTGAAAGTTGAGCAGCACATCTAAAGTCTACTTTTAGAGGTTTAAAGATCAATTTGTAGCTCTTGTCCAGATAGTAAGTCTTAAAATATCTAGATCTAGCACTCAAACTTCGTTTTGTGGGTCACGTGGGATTGGTATTCTTGTTTGACATCATATCAGCCATTTATATTTGTGTAAAGATATTGTATTAAAATTTTGAACAAAACAAAACAAAAAACAGTCGTGTAAACCCCGATCTTTGTCAGTACAAGTTTAAGGAAAGCTGAGGCAGTTTGTGTGGTAGCTTCATTAAATATAGATCTAAAAATAGAAAAAAAAGAGGCTAATGATAATCATATATACCTGGTTCAAAGTCTCTGTGGTGCAGACAGAGTCTCCAGCCCTGTTGACCCTCCAGCTCTGGAAGCAACTCTCCACAGACCCAAGCTTCATCATGAACATTGTAGGAGACAAAGGCATCGTAGCTGTGAGGAATACCTTTCTTCCTCCTCTTATT
>NW_024584916.1:7920-9128 GCF_018398535.1 Haplochromis burtoni
AGGCTCCTCAAAAAGGTCTTGTTTGACACTTCCCACTCGATGTCCTTGGACCAGCCTCGCAAGTCCAGAGACTGCAGATGAGGAAAAATGTCTCTTGTAATGCTGAACTTTTTCACTGAATCCAAACTTAGGGTGAGTAGGTTTGAAGTATTTACATGGAGGTCATCGGACTGAAACGAAATAAAGTTGTTGTGAGTAATAACCAAATGTTGTAAAGTTGGAAGTTTAACAATATAATCAATATCTGAAATTTGATGCAGGTAATTATTGCTCAAATCTACTAAACGTAAGATGACCAGGGGCTGAAAGACCACAGGGGAAATAAATGAGATAATGTTGTCGTCCAGAGACAGTGTCTCTAATTTGGAAAGGCCCTGAAACATGTTTTTTGTCAGTGCTGTGAGTAAATTTTCACCCAAGTCGAGAACTTTTAACTCTACCACGTCTGCAAAAGTTCCATCATCAATTTGTAAAATCCAATTATTTTTAACATATAGAGCTTCAAGCTTAGATAAACCTCTTAAATACATCCTGGAAATATTTGAAAGGTCATTTGAGCTGAGATTGAGCGATACTGCATTACCAGGAATGTCATCTGGAATAGCAGTGAGGTGACGCTTTGCACATGTAACTGATACATTCTTTGAATTTTCAGAATACAGGATTGTGCAGTTTTTTAGAGAAAAAGCAAGTGAATGTTCACAATGAAACAAAAAAGACAGAAGTGAGATAAGCAGCAGAAGGACTCTTTCTGTAGCTAGCATGTTGATCTCAGTGGTGGTTTTCACTTTCTTTAGGGAGATGGAGGTGGGAGCATACTGTTGATCAATACACCTGAAGCAGACCAGAGAAGAAAGAAAATATAAGGTAGGTTTTGATCACATCACAGTGTCCACAACTTGGCATGAAATAATGTGACATCTGGTGCAGTCAGTGGTGAAAACTGTTGATAGTCTGAGAGTTTATCTACCTATCCATGGGTCAGTGGCTCAATCCAGCATGTATATCAAAATTGGGACCTGCAGGCCAGAGCCCACTCTTTACATATTTCAAAGAGACATGCATATCACTTAAGATTCTCCATATATTTTGTCCTGCACAGTCTTACTTGTGGTTAACAAGATAGATAACACAGAATGAAGTTTAAAGGAAAGGCAGGCAGCTGAACTACAGATGGGCAACTGAGTTGTCTTGTCCCAGCAAATCAC
>NW_024584916.1:10645-11593 GCF_018398535.1 Haplochromis burtoni
CCAACGTCTATTTTGGTGGCCTTCCCTTGCAAAGGACGTCCGGGAATATGCAACGGCCTTGGCCAATTTGTGCTCAAAACAAGGCACCAAGCTCCCAGCTGTTGGGCCACCTGCGACCACTCCCATGGCTCATGGTTGCACATTGCCGTGGATATTGTCACTGGACTGCCGCCGTCAGCAGGTAATACCACCATACTCACCATCATAGTGGTTTTCACCCACAGTCTAACGGCCAACCTGAAAGGGCTAACCAGTAGCTGGAAGCCATGTTGCGGTGCGTTGCCTCTTCCAACCAGTTCTCCTAGAGTGAGCATTTGGCCTGGGTGGAGTATGCCCACAACGCTAGCACCTCGACGGCCACAGGGGAGTCTCCCTTTGAGGCATCGATGGGATAACAAGCCCCACTCCTTTCCATCACAGAGGGTGAGTTTGCAGTCCCATCAGTGCAACATCACACGCGTCATTGCCGGCAAGCATGGCGGGCTACTAGGAAAACATTGTTTAGGACAGCAGAGTAGAACAAGAGACTGCCGGGCCATCATCGTGTTCTGACTCCTGTTTACCAAGTTGGCCAACAGGTATGGCTCTCCTCTAAACACATACCACTGAGGACGGAGTCTAAGAAGCTGGCTCCTAGATTCATCGGTCCTTTTCCTGTGCAAGAGGTCCTCAATCCTGTGACTGTGCATTTGACCCTCCCTCGAAATATACGTATTCATAATGTGTTTCATGTGTCTCAGGCAATGAACAGGTAGCCAATGAGACTCTAGCTATAGGCTCTACACATGCGCAGCTCAGAAATAAATGAGCTCCAGCCTGAGCAAGACGCTAACTTCGGTGTCCTCTCTATTAATCCACAGGTACTGACAAACAAACTTTTATGTTACCGAACTAGTTCTAAATGTCATGTAAGTTGAGTAACAACTGTTCGGCTATATTTTGAGATGA
>NW_024584917.1:0-11584 GCF_018398535.1 Haplochromis burtoni
GATTTCTTTAAGTTCATTTAGTAGGTCAGGCTGAGCTTTGCTGATGGATTCAGGTTTTAGGTTTTTCCCTTTTTTATCTGCAGGGGTGTCAGACTGAAGTGAATGCACAGTGGTTGGCCGCTGCTGGGAGAGTAACTTCTTTTTATTTTGTCTCTCTGCTTCATTTGCACAGGCAACATTGAGTTTCTCAAGGAGGAGCTCATCACTGGTTGTGGTTTCCTGTAGATAGGGCTGGAGGTCACTCTTAATGTTATCATTTTGCAGGCCTGTCAGAACTGTATGAAGGAACATGCTCTGTACAAGCACAGGGTCATATCTTAAGCCAGATTCAGCTTCTTGCGATGCAAACAGAATTTTCTGTCTTAAGTCTAGGGCACGGATTAAGAAAGTTTGTGGGGTTTCTTTAATGCTTTGGACCTCTGACGTGAGTTGTTTGTAAAGTTCTGTTGCACCTCGTTCTTGGTAGTGGGACCTTAGAATTCTCCTCAGGGTAGGCAATGTAATGTTGGTTTTGCCCTCTAGGTAGCTACGCAATTGTAAGCCTGGTGCTATTGCCCTGATTACTGCATCAACTATTTCTATTTCAGGGACTCCTTTGCTGATGCCTTGTTCAATCTGATGAGCTAGGCTGGAGAAAGTTAGTTTATCCTTTTGGCCGGGCTCACCAATCTGACCTGATATTTTGAATTCTCTTCCCCACGGTAGTGTCAGAAAAGGTGGAGGGGTTTGTTTAGCACTATTGTCCCCCACACTCATCGACAGTTTGGCTGTACTAGGTTGCTTCGCCTTGTTCTGTTGTGATAATGCAAGAGCCAACTGAAGCGTCTCTATTTCATTTATCAGTTGTTCTTCTTCTGAGGCCTCACCAACCTGTTCCTGCACCTCATCTGTCTGGTTAGTATCTGAGGTTTTGTGTCCCGATGTACCGTTCTGAGCAGCCTGTTGCAACTCAAAAATTTTGTCTTTCAAAAACAGTAGGTCAGACATTCCCTCATCTTCAAGCTCACCCAGCTCCTCTCTTTCTAAGTGCTGTATTATATAGGAAATGAGAGAGGAACGACTTTTACCCGATACCCTTTCAAGTTTTGAACCAGCAATATTTAGGAAATCACAAACGTTGATCAAAATGTCTCTTGTCACTGTATACAATGTACCAGCAACTTCTAACTTCAGGTCCTCTAGCTCTGAAGACTCCATTTCAGTCTGTGGCTTGTGGAAAAGATTAGTGTGATGTAAGACCTCTTTGCAGAAGAGTCAGTGCAGCTTCCCTGGCACCAGTAGTTAACCTCAGGTTGCATGCAGGTCCCTCTGCGTAACTGTCGAAACCAACACACTGTATCTCCCACCGTGGTATTTGATGTGGGGGGGGTTGAATGATGACTGGGGCGTCTATCTGGGACAGCGGGCCCTCATCACATTCATCCCAGCGGTGCCTCCAAAATGTTACACCCTGAAAAGGGGCTGAAAAGGGGATAAGTCAATGACGACGCTCAGACACGATGCTTCTCTTTCAGCAGCTTCATTGCGAATGATTCAGAAATATAAACATACATACAAAAGTATTAAACATCCTAACAACGATGTACAGTCTCTGTTAGTTGTAAGACAATATATCTCAAGACTGTTTTCTTTCCTTTTCTATAAGTTACAGATTAAATTGAATGTAAAAATTTACAAAAACAGCTTATGAATCAATAAACAAACTTAGATCATTAAACTGAAATGTACAGAAAATAAACAAAATATTCATATAAAAATACTAATAGGCATTTGTCCCTTCACACAAAATAAACATGTTCTTCGTCCAGATCAAATGCAAAATGCACACAATGTATGTTTCATACACAGTCTGGCACGATAATGCTTCATGCTAGCCACCAACAGAGCGCTTAGCTTAGCTTGCTGCTTATAGCTTATCCTAACATCACAGTTAACACAGGTCATCTAAGTATTCCTAGTATCCTCTTGGTACATTTGGAAACACGGTCAGTACAACTCAACATACATATTTGTAAAGTCCAACAGCAGAATTGCACAATTATTACCTGAAAAGGGGATAAGTCAATGACGACGCTCAGACACGATGCTTCTCTTTCAGCAGCTTCATTGCGAATGAGGCATCGTGGCCAGAGCTCCCCCTTCCGGCAACGGCAGGCATAACTAATCAATCAGATCACTAAATCACATGGATTATTCCCCAGGCTCGACAAGTGGATCACAGATTGAATGTTACACAGGTTGTAGTCACATTAAGGATTATTATCCGGTTGAACATAGTCATGAACTCTTTTAACTATTTTAGCCTGTGTTACATTACGTCTCTTAATGGGACTTCTTTTACCCTTGTTTATACATTTACATATTTGAAATAAATTGAATAATATATTGGGTAACTTTTAACCACAACTTTTTACTCCATTATGAACTTCAACAAATAATCAATCTATCACATCAGCTGACATCACTGAGAGCCACCTGTCAGTCTCCTTCTGTCCTCTGAAAGTCTGAAAATTCATTTGTCATTAAAATTACTTCCAGTTAATGTCACATTACTGACCACTCAATGAAGACAAATTGGGAAGTAGAAAATGATTTATGTTGCAATATTTATTCTATTCCATCAAATTAGAACAATAAATATTAAAGTGTGACTGCTGTTGGTTAGGATACAATGTTAAAAATAATCAGATGAAACACAGCTGCTTCTCTGACTGTGGTAATACGAACTTAAATATGTGAAAAAGGCAGGTAACACTGATCCTTGAATATTTTATTTATATATACAAAGATTTAACTACGTACATTTCACTATGGCATAAAAACAATTGTAGATCAATACATTTATTTATAAATTACATTTATCAGGTCCAACTCTCTCAGATGGGAGGGGTTGGAGCTCAGAGCTGAAACCAGGTAAGTACAGCCTTCCTCTGTGATCAGACAGCCTGACAAACTGCAGACACACAAAGCAATAATCCATATGTTAAAAATAATTGTCTGTTTTTCAGATACAATTACATCTATTTACATCCATTCAATTTAATTGAAGTTTATTTATAAGTAACATTTCCCAGCAGACAACAACAGTCATCTCAAGTTTTTTTTTTCCGAGTGTAAGCTACCACCCAACAATATTAGAGAGAAAGCTCATGCTATTAGACAATCCACTGTGAACAGTGGTGATGGTGGGAAGAAGGAACTCCCTTTTACCAAAAGGGTAAAAGCAGCTCCAGGACTACCTACGTACATCTACCATGACTGCAGGGTAGGGGGGCACAGAGAAGAGTTGAATACAGTGACAAAAGAGCAAATCACAAACTAAGGAGAAAGTTAAGGACATGCAATAGTGAAACACAGTGACCCAGCTTTAACTATAAGCTTTATTAAAAAACACATTTTGAAGCTTGTCTTAAAGGTAGTCATCTTTTTTTTCCATTTTGAGAAGTCGACATTAAATAAATACATTAGAAAAATTTTAAACTCTGGATATCTCATTCCAAATGAAAAAAGTCACACAACATCAGTATAACCTCCAGAAGAAAATATTTAGATAAAGACATTTCTATGACAGCTTACCTTTAATTTTAGATTTAAATGTGGAGATCAGTTGTTCTTAACAATGCTTTGTGATAAGTAGGGATGGGTACCGGTGTCCGGTGACATGATTTAATTTTGTACTTTTTCCAATTTTATAGTACATGCAAACAAAAATATGAAAAAAAGAACACAAAAGAAAAAAACTAAAAAAAAATAAAGGACACCTAATCTGTGGAAGAGGGGAAAAGGAAAAAAAAAAAAAAAAAAAACGAGGAGAGGTCCCTGCTTTATGGGGCTGAGTTAGTCTTCTATCCATTTTGTCCACTGTTTTCGGTGTTTGTCAGATTTCAGTCTCAAAGTGTAGGTCATTTTCTCCATTATATATATGTCCTCGATTACATCAGTGCATTCTTCCAATTTTAAAGGGTCACTTTTCAGCCAGTTTTTTGTTATTACCTTTTTGCTTGACAACAACATAATTTTAAACAAGTAATGGTCCTCCTTTCTTACATTTTCCCATATTCCAAAATACATTACTCGCCCCTCACACAGCACGTCATACCCCAGCACTTTTGTCATTGTTACCGCAATGCTTTCCCAGTAAGGTTTGATATTTTTACACTTCCAAAACACATGAGAATGATTGGCGTCCCAGTCTCCACATAATCTCCAGCATTGTTTTCAGCTGCTTGCTTTTGATATAAGGAGTAATAAAGAACCTAATCACATTTTTCCAGCCATATTTTCTCCATCGTCTAGAGCTGGAGGAATTATGCTGTGTGAGACATACGGATCGCCAGTCATCCTCTGACAACTCAAGATGTAATTCCGATTCCCACTTTTGTTTGATATATAATGTTTCATTCCTATTCAAATTTTGCAGGACATTATATAATTTCGATAAAATTCTTGATGGAGGATTTTTGTATGCACCTGTTATTATTTCTATTATATGGCTTCCTTCTCTCAAGAACTTCTTCCTAATTTCTGTATTGTAAAAATGTCTTAATTGAAAATACCTAAATAAATCTGATTTATCCAGTCCAAATTGTCTCTGTAGATTCTCGAAGGATTTGAATGTTGTCCCGTCTATTAATGTACACATTGCTGTAATTCCTTTATTGACCCATCTTAAAAATGTACTATCCCATTGTCCACTTTGGAATTTTCGAGAATATGCAGGCCAAATAAGCAATTTACAGTCTTCTATAATTCTATATTTCTTCACTATAATTCACCAGAGTTTAATAGTGAATTCAGTAATGAGATTTGTGTTCGTAGACTGGATAGTTTCTTCTCCCAATCTTGCTTGTGGATGACATGATAAGCAATAATTTATCTCCATATGCTTCCATTTTGAGGTGTAACCCGGTGAACACCAGTAAACAATGTATCTCAGCTGGGCTGCATAGAAATATTCCTTGAAATTCGGGAGGGCAAGTCCTCCTTTTTCTTTTCTTAATTGGAGTATTTTAAATCTTATTCTTGGCTTTGTCCCTTTCCAAATAAATCTACTAACTAATTTATCCCATCTACCAAATTGTGCATCTGGTATATGGATTGGCAATGAAGTGAATAGATACAGTAGTCGAGGAAGCACATTCATTTTTATTACCTCTATTCTTGAGCTAGGGTCCATGACAAGCGGAGCCCATTTGATCAAATCTTTTTGGATTGTATTACTAATCTTTACATAATTTGCCTCGTATAGTGTACTTATTTCACTAGTTAGATAGACACCTAAATATTTGATCTTATTTGAGTCCCATTTTAGTTTATATTCGTTTTGAATTGATTCTTTGGGGAAATAATTCAGACAGAGTACTTGAGTCTTTACGATATTTAATTTATATCCTGAGTTTTTGCCAAAATATTTTAATGCTTTAATCAACCGAGGAAAGGTTGTGTAAGGATCCTGTAGGTATATAATTATATCATCAGCAAAGAGACCTATTCGTTGTTCAATTTTAGAAACTAAAACCCCTTTTAAGTCTGCACTTTGCCGTATATACTGAGCCAAAGGCTCGATATACAGAGCAAAAAGGGCTGGACTCAGGCAGCAACCCTGCCTGGTTCCTCTGAAGAGCTCAAACCTGTCTGTCAGGTCCCCATTTATTTTAACTCTAGCCCATAGCCTGTGGTACAAGGATTGTATACACTCGATGAAGATACTGTTAAAGCCCATTCTCTTCAAAACAGCAAAAAGAAATATCCAAGAGACTCTATCGAAGACCTTTTCAGCATCTAAGCTCGCTAAGGCTGTTGGGATTTTCTCTTTATTAACTTGTGATTATGGATGTAAATAATTTATAATCCATATTTAAAATAGAGATTGGACGATAAGAGTCACAGTTTTCCTTGTTTTTACCTTCTTTTGGTAAGACTGATATAATGGCCTCTTTCCAAGAGGGTGGAGTTTTAGAGTGTTTTAATGTCCAGTTAAAGGAATCTATCAAAATAGGAGCTGAAACCTCTTTAAAAGTCTTATACCACTCATTGGGATACCCATCACTCCCTGGACTTTTATTAGATTTCAATCTCCTTATTGCCTTATCCAGTTCTTCCTTAGTGATTGGTTTAGTTAAAAATTCATTTTGAGTTGTCCCAATAGAAGGAAGGTCTAACTGATCCAAGTACTCTTCAATTTCTTGTCTGTTTTTCTGGTCGGGTTGATTATACAATGTTTTATAATATTTTTGAAAGGCATTTTTTTATCTGTATTGGTTCATATAATAGTTCCTTGGTGTTTGGATCTCTAATCTTATTAACTGCATTACTTATTTGTATTGATTTTAACAGTTTAGCCAGTACTTTGGTTGCTTTGGAACCAGACTCATAAAATGTTTGTTTTGTGAATCTCAGTTTCTTTTCTATTTCCTCCATAGACAGATCGCTTAGTTGTTTTCTTACATCTTTAATGCTTTCAGCCAAGTCGGCACTCAAATCTGTATGCTGTTTTTTTTCTAAATCCCTTAATTGTTGTTCTAATTTGAATTGTGTGAGCTTTTTCATTTTTTTGATATGGGTAGTCCTTGATATCAGATACTCTCGGATTACTGCTTTAACAGTATCCCAAATTATTGTTGGATCCATCTGTTCATCTTTGTTGTCAGCAATACAGACTTGTAATTTTTTTTAATCTCTTGTACCACAGATTCATTGTTAAGAATACCAGTATTTAATTTCCACAATGATTTCTTATTCTGATTATATAAGTGAATAGTCAAGTGTATGGCGTTGTGATCTGACAGATCAGCTATACCGATATTACACTCTATGACTCTATGTTTATCGCTTCTATTTATCAAAAAGAAATCTATCCTTGAGTGTACTTTATGGGCTACTGAATAATGTGTATAGTCGTTCTCCAGAGGGTGTAATTCTCTCCATACATCGCAAAGATCCACTTCCTTTATAAGTAAATTAAGAGCCTTGGATTTATTTTTGCGTCTTTTTAAGCTTGTAGTATCTTTAGTATGATTTAATACACAGTTCCAGTCAGCCCCACATATCAAAGTCCCTTCACTAAAACTAATAATTTTTTCAGATAGTTTTTGATAGAATTTTGGGTTGCCCTCTGGAGGGGCATACACATTTATCAGAGATACCACATTATTATTAATCCTCCCTTTAACAGCAACATATCTACCATCCTTGTCACAGACTTCCTCTAGCATTTCAAAATTTACCATATTAGAAATTAAAGTGATAACTCCTCTTCGTCTGCTATTCTTACATGAGCTGTAAAAGGAATTTACATAGCCAAACTTTTTAAATTTTTCATGTTCTTCTTTTGACATATGAGTTTCTTGAATGAATATAATCTGCGCCTTGTGTCGTTTCAATTTAGATAACAACCTACTCCTTTTAACTGGATTCCCCAGACCGTTGATATTGATTGAGATAATGTTTATTTTACCTACACCACTCATGACTTGTACAATGTGCAGTAACCATCCCCTCAAATTTGAAAAAAGAAGAAAAAAACAATATTACTAAACATAAAACAAAAAATCATCAAAAACTTGCGACTCCCAATTAGTAGGAAAAAATAATCTCCCACCATGACCCCGTTGGTAGGTCTAGGGTAAAAATAAAAAGTTTGAAAACTGAAAATATTGTTCCCATCTTATAGTCCAATGTATTTACCTCCATCCAGTGTTGCCCCTCCCGTTCTTTGAATTGATGAGGCAACCCTGTGATATTCTGATCAGTGGCAGGGGAGAGATGTCCCCCGAACTAATCAACATTTCTCTGAAATTCCTCCAGCTTTTTTTTTAGCTCTCTGCCCCGGGGAAGTAATTTGCTCTCGACGGGAAATTGGGACCCGTTTCCACTCTCGACACCTTCTAATTAGCGCATCCTCCTCCTCAGATACCGCCGGGATCTGTACATTATATCCCCGCCTCTGCAACTCCAAAGCCGCATCTCGTGCATTGCTGTAGTTTCTGACTCCGTCCCGCCAATGGATCTGCATGCTCGTGTAGGGAGTTTGGAAGCGCACACCCGCGTCCTTTAATATCCGTTTAACTTCTCTGTATTGTTTGCACTTTTGGACAATATCTGATGCATAATCATGATCAAAATAAATCGTCTTGCTATTCACCTGGATTTGCTTCTTTTTCCAAGCTTCTCGGAGTATAAGTTCTTTCATTGTGAATTCCTGGAAATTGATAAGAATCGGGCGTGGGAATTCTCCAGGGCGCGGTTTCTGTAGATACGATGGGCCCGCTCAATCTTGAGTTCCAGCCCATCTGGTATAGGTATTTTGTGCTGTAGCAACTCCAAAACAAAATCTTGGACGGATCTCCCCTCGGTGCCTTCCTCCACTCCAAACATGCGTATGTTATTTCTGCGGGATCTTGACTCTAGATCCACCAGCATGTTCTGAACAAATTTCTGTTTTCAAACTTTGGAGGAGCGCTTCAGTTAACTCCAGTGTCATGTCTTCTATATTTCCCACTCGGTCCTCAGCTTCCCCCACTCTCTCCGACAGAGTTTTTATGTCCTCCTTTATCTTATCGAGTTTGCCGCCCAGTTCCTGCTGTAGCGTGTTGATGCCTTCTCTCAGCCTTTCGTTATCTTGTTTCATTTCTAATTTCAATGATCCGATAGCTTTTAATAGCTCGCCAGCTGAGTCGCTAATTATACTGTTGGGGCTCGTGCAATCTTGTCCTGTTGCATTGTTAGCATTTGTTTTTGCGGCTTTGTCATGTCCCCTTGGCATTTTGGCCTCCTTTTGCCTTATTCCTCACCAACTACGTTCGCCTTACTCAATTGAGTTGTCTGTTAACGAGTTTTCTGTGTTTTCTATTCCTGATTGTAGGGAGCAGCCACCAAACGCATCCACTCATTCTGCCATGACACCCGGAAGTCGTCCCCACCCACCACTTTAATCACACTCTAGATCTTGTTTTAACATATGGCATAGAAACTGAACATTTAACAGTGTTTCCTGAAAACCCTCTCCTGTCTGATCATTTCCTGATAACATTTACATTTACACTCAACAAAAATATAAACGCAACACCTTTGTTACTGCTCCCATTCCCCATGGGATGGACGTAGAGACCTAAAATTCATTCCAGATACACAATATAACCATCCCTCCCAAACAGTGGTCACAAATCAGTCCAAATGTGTGGTAGTGGGCACATCTGCTATATTGAGATAATCCATCCCACCTCACAGGTGTGCCACATCAGGATGCTGATCTGACATCATGAGTAGTGCACAGGTGTACCTCAGACTGCCCACAACAAAAGGCCACCCTGGAATGTGCAGTTTTGTCTCACAGCAAAATGCCACAGATGCCACAAGCAATGAGGGAGCGTGCAATTGGCATGCTGACAGCAGGAATGTCAACCAGATCTGTCGCCCGTGCATTGAATGTTCATTTCTCAACCATAAGCCGTCTCCACAGGCGTTTCAGAGAATATGGCAGCACATCCAACCGGCCTCACAACCGCAGACCTCGTGTAACCACACCAGCCCAGGACCTCCACATCCAGCAGGTTCACCTCCAAGATCGTCTGAGACCAGCCACCCAGACAGCTGCTGGAACAATTGGTTTGCACAACCAAACAATTTCTGCACAAACTGTCAGAAACCGTCTCAGGGACGCTCAACTGCATGCCCGTCGTCCTCATCGGGGTCTTGACCTGACTCCAGCTCGTCGCCGTAACAGACTTGTGTGGGCAAATGCTCACATTCGATGGCGTCTGGCACGTTGGAGAGGTGTGCGCTTCACGGATGAATCATGGTTCACATTGTTCAGGGCAGATGGCAGCTGAGAATGTCCCAGTTCTTGCATGGCCAGCATACTCACCGGACATGTCACCCATTGAGCATGTTCGGGATGTGCTTGACCGGCGTATACGACAGCGTGTACCAGTTCCCACGAATATCCAACAACCTCGCACAGCCATTGAAGTGGAGTGGACCAACATTCCACAGGCCACAATTGACAATCTGATAGACTCCATGCGACGATGTGTTGCACTGCATGAGGCAAATGGTGGTCACACCAGATACTGACCGGTTCTGGGTCCCCAGACCCCCAATAGCGCAAAAAACTGCACATTCCAGGGTGGCCTTTTGTTGTGGGCAGTCTGAGGTACACCTGTGCACTACTCATGATGTCAGATCAGCATCCTGATGTGGCACACCTGTGAGGTGGGATGGATTATCTCAATATAGCAGATGTGCCCACTACCACACATTTGGACTGATTTGTGACCACTGTTTGGGAGGGATGGTTATATTGTGTATCTGGAATGAATTTTAGGTCTCTACGTCCATCCCATGGGGAATGGGAGCAGTAACAAAGGTGTTGCGTTTATATTTTTGTTGAGTGTACAATAGTTAATTACACAACAGTGGGGAGTAGTTTCCATCACAGTAGATGTCTTTCTGAAAGTGCCTTAACTAAGTTTAAGGATACAATCCCCTCCATTGTTTTTGTCTTCGGTGCCCTGTACCAACACACTGTCATAGCAGAGCAGCTACCTGAACACTACTCCAACAGAGGTCGATTGTCTTGTTAATAATTTTACTCCTTCACCCCATACTCACATCAGAGCCTCAAATCAAAAGTATTTAACTTCCTTGTATAACTCTGAAATATGCACCTTAAAGTTAAGCTGGAGAGGAAATGGCACCTCACTCACAAAGAAGATCATCATTTAGCCTGGAAAAATAGTTTGCCGCTTTATAAAAATTAAAACAAAAACCTTCTCCATGAATCTAGAATATCTTGCTATTCATCACTGATTGAAGAAAATCAGAACAACCCTAGGTTTCTTTTCAGCATTGTTGCCAGGCTGACAAAAAGTCAGAGCTCTGTTGAGCCAACCATTCCTTTATTGTTAACTAGTAATGACTTCATGAACTTCTTTACGAATAAAATTTTAATCATTAGAGAAAAAATTACTCAAATTATGTCACAGATGTAACATTATCTACATCTACTTTCAGTACCATATTTATAAACTTTCTCTCCAATTGATCTTTCTGAGTTAACTTCAATAATTACCTTCTACCGAAATCTCCAATCTTCCTTTTATCTCACATAATCTTTCACACACAAAAGTTAATTATTGAGTCTCACAGGGTTCAGTGCTAGGACCAATTCTGTTTTTGTAGTTGAGATTTAATGTACTGAGTGAGTTGCAGGGAACTTTTTTTAAACTGTATTTTACTTATAATTTTTATTTCAATTTAATTTTTGTAATACTAAGGTGCCATGTGTTGCTGTTTTTTTCAGGGCATTAATCTGTGGGACACCACTAGTAAGCATGTTGCATGCGTGGGGGTTGGTGGGAGTTGCATGGACTCCACATTTGTACTCTCTATACTGAATCATAAGTTTTAATTTGGTGTATTTTGCTTCACTAACTATTAACTCTTAATTCCAAAATTCAAAAATGCTTTTTAATTCCTTTGAATGAGGAAACTAGTAATGTAAACTGCAATATTTGAGCCTGAGGTTGGGAAGAGTCCCACAGCTCTGGAAAACCTCCTGTGTTGTACCAGTGCCAAAGACTTC
>NW_024584918.1:0-11567 GCF_018398535.1 Haplochromis burtoni
ATAACATACCATAATAGACCCATTTCTGTAATATACTCACATATCTATATTATTGCTAATATATATTGTAATATATCTATATCACTAAAGCACTTCTGGATGGATGCAAACTGCATTTCGTTGCCCTGTACCTGTGCATGTGCAATGACAATAAAGTTGAATTCTATTCTAATTCTATTCTATTCTATTAATTGCATTAAAATTTTTAATCGCGTAAATTGTGATGATGGATTAATCCCCGTTAACATGGACAGCCCTAAAAAAAAAAATATATATATAATCACTTTAGTGCTACAGACATTAAATCTGTCTGATTTTTTGGAGCATTTTTGAAAGTCATGTCATTATTTAGTTACACTGTGTTTCAGCAGCTGAAGATGTTCTCACAGAGAAAAAGACATACTTAGCCAGCTTATTTTTTAACATCTCTGACAATAACCACACTAGAAACCCACAGACAAAAATGTATGAAGCTGACCACCCTCAGTTGAACATGTTGGAGCTGAAGGTTGTTTGCAGGTCATGGAGTATCATAATGAAAATGCTATTTGGCATTGCTATCATTATATTTATTTTTAACTGGTGGTCATATGCTCAGCCACTTGACAGCTCAAGCAGAGTGTTTGCATGTGAGTGAAATATTTAAAATGAACAAACTGTTTTAAATTTGGTACCTTATTTTTTTTATCATTGTATTTCATAAATGAACAAAACTTATTACAGTACCGCCATAAGGCACACCGGAATATAAGGCACACTGTCGATGAACAGGTCTGTTTTCATACATAAGGCGCACCGGATTATAAGGTGCATTAAGCAAAACAAAATCAGATAAATCAAACTTTACTCAACTCATCCTTCTTGCTTCCTCCACTTCTGTACCATTGTTTCATTAATGTTGAATTCTCTTGCAGCTGCTCTATTCCCATGTTGTTGCAGTATATTAATAACTAACCTTGTATTGTGGATGCATTATCTCAGTTGTTCTCCTGACTAAAGTTTGGTCCGTTTACAGCATCCTGCTATGTGATTGCATTTGCCCATAACCACGGGGAACCCTCACGTTCAGTTTTATCGAGTGGAAAAAAGTTAGCATTCATCCTCCAGCTTCACTGTGTTTATGTTATGCTAACATAGTTGTGTCGCTAGTCATCACGTAGCACATCATTATATACCAGCTAGTCCAACTTCAGTAACCCTACAAACATGCCTGGATGTTAAGCTTAATTGTTACACCTGGTAAAGCAGCAACGCTGATCATTTGACTAAAGATGAAAGAATTTAGACGGTTTTCAACTCTCAGTGATGCCGCAGTGTTCGTTTGACTTTGGGACCTGAAGCGGATAGAGTTTTGGACCCAGATTACTCCGCGAGGCTCCTGACTACAGTAGCTGTAATGCTCCGACAATCCATCAAGTGGTGCGGTTTTGTAGCTTACCCAAGTCATACTAAAACATTTTTTTGACAGATTTTTGAGTGCCATGTACCACATAAAATCGGTTTGAGGTCAGTAAGCACAACCAGAATTCATACATAAGGCCCCCCGGATAGTAAGGTGGATCGTAAACACTTAAAGGATTTTAATTGTGCCTTATAGTGTGTAAAATACAGTAAATAATTTAGAAGGGCAACAATTTATAATTTTCTGGAAGTATAATTTCCAGAATGCTTCAGCTTTCATTTAAAAGAAAAATGAATATTTTGAAATTTAATTTGTATTCAAAACAAAATCGACCGTAACAGGCTGACCGGAAACAGTTCATGAGGGTACCAACTCAGTTTTAATAGAAGAGGATTTGGATCACTTCTATAATACAATCCAAAGCCACGAATGAAGGATATATTAGTCTCCATTGTTCTTTTTTGATTTTTAATGTTACTGAAGTTATGAAAGCTATGAAAAGAACTGTCAAAACAGTAACATTTAGACAGAAGACAGTGAACATTTCTGTGGTTATTAACAGAATTTTAATGTTTTAGATTGTGCAGGCTACTTACTTTTATATAAAGAGTGTGTGTTGATTTATAATACAGGGTGGGCCATTTATATGGATACACCGTAATAACATGGGAATGGTTGGTGATATTAAAGTCCTGTTTGTGGCACATTAGTATATGTGAGGGGGCAAACTCCTCAAGATGGGTGGTGACCATGGTGGATTTAGAAGTCTGGATCTAGTTGCTTGAAGACGTTTCACCTCTCATCCGAGAAGCTTCTTCAGTTCTAAGGTCAAATGGTGGGGAGTCCCAGATTTAAACCTAGTGGGAGTTCCCCCCACAGAGGGACAAAAGGACCCCCTGATGATCCTCTAATCGCCTGAGCCAAGGTGTGAAACTGGGTGTGGGTCCCAATCAGCCAGAGTTTCGGGTGAGCTCATTGTGAAACCTGGCCCCACCTTATCATGCGAATTCCTGAGGTCAGATGGCCCAGGATGTGAGTGGGCGTTAAGGCGTCTGGGAGGGAACTCAAAACTGGATTATAGATGGCAGAAGTTGGTGTCGTAAACCACCGCCTCTGTTCAAAGATGGTCGCTCACAGTGGACATAGATGGCTTCTTTCACTCCTCTTTCAAACCATCTGTCCTCTCTGTCCAAAATGTGAACATTGGCATCCTCGAAAGAGTGTCCTTTATCCTTAAGATGCAGATGGACTGCTGAGTCTTGTCCTGTGGAGGTGGCTCTTCTGTGTTGTGCCATGCGCTTGTGAAGTGGCTGTTTCACAAGCGCATGGAATACAGCATACACCACATTGTTAAGTCTGTCACAGACTTAACAATGTGGTGTATGCTGTAAAGTGCAGCGAGGAATGCCCAGACCTCTACATTGGGGAGACCAAACAGCCACAGTCTTCGAACTCCATATTCTACACAATTTCTAGATAAATCATTTACAACATATGTCAATGGACTACGGAGTCTACTAGAATGTTGATGATGGCATATGGTGGTCAATGAGAATGACTAACCAATGTGCAAGTAACACTGAAATTGAGTGATACTATCCTACTTTTAAAATCATACTATATGCATTTAAGAGAATCACTTATTGTGGAGTTATATGTATTCACAACAACTCATGTCCTTAAAATAACTATACATTTTTTTTGCAATATTGCTGTTAAGTAAGTTTTCACATCTAAGAGTATGAGCTAAGTTTTACCATCAATAGACATTTTATTTTTAGTTTACTAACGAGAACCCAAAACCATCTTGTTTATGCTGTCACCTCACACAGTAAAGATGCTCTCAAAGAGCTATTTTGACATTTGTCACGTACTGTGGTGACCACAGTACGTGACAAATGATAGTGTCATGAACATTGGGTTATATTAATTTTGTGCACCATGAACTCTTACTGTCATGTACCAGTAAGATTCTAATGATATTATGCCATCTATAAAAAAATAAATAAAACTGCAGAATTTGTATGATCTGAAGTATTTTTCAAATGTGCCGTGGGGATTGAACACATCAAAGTTCCATATTGTAGTTGGAAAAGTTGTGTTAATTTTCTTCTGCAATATCAAAACATAACATGAATATTTTTATTCCTCATTTTAAACATAAACAGAACATAAAGAATTAATGGTGAACAGAGGAAAGAAACAGTCACAAGTGTCAGTCTGAATTTCACAATCTATCTTATATATTACTATTACTGAGAACTTAAAGAATTAAAAGAGTAAGCTGAATGATCAAAATCTAGAACTGATCAAACATAAACGAATAAAGAAATTCAAGAAATTGAACATATAGGTTGCAGGGACATTTTTTATGCAATCACATGTGATTGAAATGGAACCCTGTTGGGCCCCAGTCACTACAGAGAACCACAGGAAGAGGAAATTCCTTCAAAAGAATATATCCTCATTTCAGTCTGATGCTCACACAGTCAGCAGCAAGACAACATGGAGGTCAGAATCTCCACCACCAGTGTCTGTGAGTACTAACCTTGTCTTTTGTAAAAAAAAAATACAAATTAAAAAATAAATACATGGATTAAGGGCAAATAACAATATCCAAAATACAGCTATGCATTTGCATGTATTCATTATGGATGTTTGTAACTGCTCACTAAAAATGCATAGGACTTATTGCTAATGATGGAAAAAAAACCCTGTTAAATATTAAAACTGTCATTCTCAATCTTTTCAGTGATGAATGTCCTGTTTCTGTTGGTTATAGTTGCTGAATTCAGTGATTTGCAAACATATAGTAAGTAAATATTCATGTTGTTGTATTTCTAAGTGTGTGTGTATGTTATAGATTTAATAAATCTCATAAAAATATGAATTTTCTGAAACTACTGCAGTTACTTTTTTTCAGCTAAAAATAGAACTACAACATAACATAAACCTTGTGAAAAAGCTACACGCATGCTATATATATATATATATAAATATAAAATGTCATATATAACTATTTGAAAGCAGTCGACCATTAGAGTGCTTAATGTGTATACATTTGTGGTTGTCTGAAAAACAGTTTGTTGAGACTATTTTGTTCTGTATTTGTTGAGTCTTTATTTGATTTTCTGTCTCAGATTCAGGTTTTCCTCAAGTTGTTCCAAACAGACAGCAGTTCTTTCAATCAGAGCCTATCACTATCAGCTGTGAAGGGCTAAATGGGCTGACTGGATGGAGAGTGATGAAAAAGATAAATGGAGATGTTAGAACATGTGCTTCAACCTGGGAAACATCGATTGGACCTTGCAATATTATTAATGCATATCCTTCAACTGACAGTGGAGAATACTGGTGTGAAATGGGAGGAATACAAAAAAGCAACTCTGTCAATGTCACTGTAACTGGTATGTCCATCAACAGTTTAAAAAAAACAAAAAAAAACGCTGTTCAGTTTCAGTACATCACTTAGATAGTGTCATATTTGGTACCTGCATGATGCTGACACGTAAAACTAGCGCGCACACACACACACACACACACACACACACACACACACACACACACACACACACACATACACACACCCATCCATCCATCCATCCTACTATTAAAAAAGTAATAAAATCCAGCTCAGAGAAGAGCTCGAGAGGATGTGGAGGGTGAAGGTAACGGTGGTCCCCGTGGTAATCGGAGCACTAGGTGCGGTGACTCCCAAGCTAGGCGAGTGGCTCCAGCAGATCCCGGGAATAACATCGGAGATCTCTGTCCAGAAGAGCGCAGTCCTGGGAACAGCTAAGATACTGCGCAGGACCCTCAAGCTCCCAGGCCTCTGGTAGAGGACCCGAGCTTGAAGGATAAACCGCCCGCAGGGGCGTGCTGGGTGTTGTTATATATATATATGCTGCATGTGCATTGTAATAAGCAGATGTCTGTTTAAAAACGATGTGAGCTGTCATGACTGTTGACTATGACTATTATGTAAAAGTCCGTTTTTACACAAAATAACTGCCATATTTTCTGTCATTTAGATTCAGAGAGTCATGTGATCCTGGAGATTCCTGTCTATCCTGTGATGCAGGGAGAAAATGTGACCTTGCATTGTAGAAAAAAGGATGCAAACTCCAGCTACACTGCAAAATTCTATAAAAATGGCGTCTTCATTGGGAGCTGCTCATCAGGAAACATAATGACTCCCACTGTATCCAAATCTGATGAAGGACTTTACAAATGTAGCATTGCTGATGCTGGAGAATCACCAGAGAGCTGGCTTAGTGTTGCAGGTAAGATGCATCAATATTTTCTAAATAAATTAGAGACAAACTTTGTACCCAAACTGCATTTTAGACCTTCATGATAAAGTGTGTTAATGAAAAGCAACATGTAGTCTATGATGAACATACATACTGTGCAAAGTGACGCCAGAGTGTTGCTTTTATGTGTCATCTTTGGACATTGTATTTTGGTCTAAGATCCCACAGGAAGTTTCTGCTTAATTAAACGTGTTACTATTAGCGTAGAATGACGACAGTACATATATGTTGGATATACTCCAGCAAACCAGATCTAGTGTTTATGGGTATTCGTGGTCTGAAGGGTCCAAACATCCATACGTGGAAATAATCGCAATATAAGTCAACCTCGTATAACACTATGATATTATGATATGGCTGACGTAAGACAATGCTTCTATAGAGTGTAGCTGAGACGATCCGTAGCTATGATGATGTCGATCCTCTATGTTCTCAGCAGAGGACTTAAACACAACACGCAAGGTGGATGTCAAATACAACTAATGCTCATCTCTAGAGAATCACTCATTAATGAAGGAGTCGTTAGACATGGATTCTTCAATTTAATTTTCATCATCATACAAATGACCTATGTGAAGCATAAGCTAAAAAATGCGTATTAGATGTAGTTTTGAGATAATAAACAAACTATCCAGATTAGTCGCGCACTAGCTTCTCATGAGATCGAGGCGCGCTGAAAAGGACATTGCACTACGTTATTTGTTCATAGAATCGCTTTTAACAAACAAATAGACCTTAATTATTCAGGGACGAAAGGCATATTAGTTATCACACCACGTTCCGATACACAAATTGTAGCTATTGTAATCTCTAGATATATACACATGAAGACACAATTGGAGCAAACAATTTCAATAATAAACCCTAGAAGAGATAGAGAAAAATTAGGATATCAAATGACACGTCATTAGCCCTGATAATCAGGAGACCTGTATCCTAATGCCCACCATAACTTGAAAAAGCGTGCCAGCTAAACCACACTTATATCGTGGCAATTAACAGGCAATATATAATGTAATTTAGAATAGATATTTATAATAATCTATTAATCTCCCTTAAAAATATTTACCCCTTTAGTGAGACAATTTTATCTAGACAACCTAATAACCCACAAATGCCATCTCGCGTAACATTATCCGACGAAGCCCGCACATCCTCTTTTCTAGCGCATACAAGCGATACCTACAGAAGTGCACCCTGATCCCTAGTGCGAGCTCTACCACCTGTGGAAAATCGTGCTCTAGCGCACACGCAATTCAACAATGCTTTTATTGGCTGGTCAGTGTCTCACCTCAGGGCAACTACTAGTGAGCAGGGCAGTGTTTCCCTTTTCGAACATAACGTAAACAATTCAAGCGAAGGTACAAGATCAAGGACATCGGCTACAGAAGAAGAGAGAATATCTGATTGACACCAAGTTAATGTCGACAAGGGACCCATACAGAACACAATCCCTAATTCTGTTAATACCCTTTTTAATTTTGACTCACACAAATATAAACAGAATTGACCCCACTGGCAGTAGACTATTTTCCTGTTTATTTTTGTCTTTTTCGAGCTAAAGCAGTAGCTGCACACAATGCGTGCCGCCCAACCTACACTCACCTCCAGAAGAACCTACCACTACTATCTACTGCACAAAATACACAGGCCCCGAGAGGTCCGAAGGCAAGAACATCTAGTTTGAGAGATAGAATAAAGTTGAAGAATAACTGTATAACTTCAAAATGTAATCCAGGATTATCTATCATCGTGAGCCGCAAAATTCACGTAATCAAATCAAGCCATGTCCTTTTATTAAACCTCCAGTCTAGTAAACCCCAGATGTGCCCTGATATGGCATTTTCGGTCTTCATCATCAGTATACTTTCCTCAGGTAGATCGTACGTCACCGGAAAGGCAGTTTGTGTTTGTCCACCGTCCAAAAAATTAATGTTTACCAAGGGCACAGAAAACATATATTCAACTGTAGTTATACTATATGAAACCCCTCCTAGTACACATGTCAATACCGTACCCATGAATCACATTAAAGACCTGAATGGATTGATACCTTGTGACCAAATTGATTGATGAATGATTTTAAGGGTTTTGTTATTGTCACAGCAGAAATATAGCTATAAAACCTTAATTCATGAATTACTCTTGTCTCATCCTTCGACTTCTATGAGAATCGAGATGCGAATGCAGCGGAGAACATGCCCTTATCTCGTAAACGCATGTGGGACAAATAATGTTGCGAATAAACATATGTGCTACACTATCTGCCCAGTCAAACTCAAATTTACGCCGAGCAAACTAATATATATACTATCCATCTCTGAAGACAAAAACCGACTTGCCAAGAACTAAAAACAAATAACAACTTAACGGAGAGCTTCAATTGAACCAAATAAACTATCTAGTCCTTATACGATCATGGAGAAAGAAGTAAGGAGGAAACTAGACAGATTTATCTCACTCATTTTAGAACAGTCTTCCCAATCACAGACCAAATTCGTCCTATTAGGAATTTGAGCCATTGGCACAAATGATTTTAGACGAACCAATCCAGCCCTTTATCTTGACACTACTTAAAAATCGCATGAGAGTGAATAGAATGATTCACATATATAGACAGGTGCAACTGCTCAATCATTTGTAACTAGATCATCATGAAATTGCGACTTGACCATGATGATCGACTCTAGTGTTTTGCTATTCCGATCCACCCTCCTATACTAGAAATCAAAAGAGCATGTAATTAGATGACTCAAAAACCCCACAAACTCTTTTATGCAGCTTACAGAAATGTTAGGAAAATTTGGTACGCTTTCTGGCTACAAAGTAAATATACTTAAAACTCAAGTTCTAATGTTTAATTGTATACCAACTCAAAATCTTAAGGAATGGGAAATAAAGTGGGAGGCAAAAACCCTTAAATATTTAGGTATAAATATAACCAAAAACTATGCCAAACTATATCAAAGTAACTATGGACATATAAATAACAGGATAAGGCAGGATATGGAAAGATGGAATACATATCCGTTAGGATTTAGTGACAGGATAAATGTGATAAAGATGAATATCTTAAATGAGTGACCAGAGTACCAGTTAGAAAATTGAGATAAGGCATAATCTTTATGATTATAAATGTGATAGCTATGTTACTCGTGTGAGCGCTGAGGCGAAAAGTGGCGAAAGATGCTTGCTGCAGCTTTCTCCCCTGCCCAAGCATATGAGCGAGCAAGAGCACTTCCACCATAGATACAAATGGCTTTCTTATGGTAGAAGCATAAATGCTACAAATGGGTCACTTTAGCCTACTGGTTGCGAGGCAGCATGATGACAACATAATAATTGATATACAGTCCCGATCAAAAGTTTATGACCACTTGAAAAATGCCAAAAAATCATGGTTGGATCTAAACTAGGTTCCAAGTAGAGCTTCAACATCCAACAAGAAGAAATGGGAGTGAGACATGTTTTGAGCCGGCACCTTCATTCATTCATAAGATAGTGCTGTTTTACAGCTGCACAGCCTCCCAATAACAGAGGGAGGGAGGAGGTACGGGGGCGCACCCTCATGTCACTGCGGATAAGATACAGTGGAGGCGTGCTTTTAGCCTCACGCTCAACAACAATCCCCCAATTAGCCCAGCCAAACCAAAACTGGGGATGGAACACAAACCCCCCGAACCACACCTCCCACGAGGAAACCGTCCGGAATAAGACCACCGACGGTTCGTAGAGAACAACACCCAATCAAAGTTCATAACATATGCCAACTCGAATACAATGATTAATAGCTGCACTTAGCCTATTCATATGAATCCTGATACAACTGTCAGATGAACCCGAGTTCGATGGCCAAAGATGTTGTGTCCGCTTAATACAGACGTGTGATGGCCCATACCCGCGTAGTTCACAAGCATCAAGGAGACTCTATGGAAAGAATGGGAACCTAGTTTCTCCAATGCTGTGATGAAAGAAGGAGCAGAGTTCAATCTACTGATGCATGGAACTGGGAATAGTTCCGAGCGAGCTCAAGTATGTATTGCTTAAAGTACAACAGTTCCAGAGTCACATGTATTTGCAAAAATCCCTTTGCCATTCATCCCCAAAGGTTCTCAGTTGAATTTAGATCAATGGAACATGCACGATAGTCCTAAAGAGTGATGTTATTATTGGAAGAAGTCCCTTGTCCTGCGGGCATTGTGTACTGTAGTGTTGGCGTGTTGAAAAACCCAGTTGTTACCACACAAACAAGGGCCCTCAGTTATTAGGGATGCTTTCTGCAACATCTCGATATAGCCACTGGCCATTTGATGCCCCTTTCACCTCCTGAAGCTCCATTGTGGCGCCCCCTCCACTGTGGTGCATAAAAAAAACAAAACAAAACATCTTAATTATAAATTTTAAAGGCATGTGGTCCTAACCTTTTGATCAGCTGTAAAACAGACTGTTTAATGGATTAGAGAGCAGCCCCGCTCCACATGCATGTGCATTAAAAAAAAAGCAAACAAAGACAAAAACATCACGCAGTACATCAATTATAAATTTACATCAAGAGAGTGAGGCCTAACAAGCGTCCTACTAACCCTCTTGCATCAGCAGTAGCCATAAAAAAGGCATGTGGTCCTAACCTTTTGATCAGCTGTAAAACAGACTGTTTAAGTTTAAGCGATGTTTATAAATTGGAAGCTCAAAAAATTTGTTAAGTTTGTTTATTTTAGTGAGATTCAATTAAAAAATCCGCCTTTTCAACCAAAAAACAACAAAAAGTTTTAACCATCACTCTAGTTTTGTTATTTCTCTTTGATTTTACTGTCTGCACTTTGACATTGTTATCATATAGAAAGAGTGTCTAGAATCAGAGTTGTTGTTGTTGTTTGTTTTGTTTTTTTTAATTTCTAGAAAATGTCTGCCCATATCATATTCGTTTAAGGTCTTGACTTGTCTCTATATTTCAGTGCCTGCAGTGGTAAGCATAGCTGAAGAAAACAACGAGACATATTCCCTCATCACAAAACCAAGAATGTCGACAGGTAATTTGCCTAAACTGAAAACATTGAAGTTATAATACCCTTAATTGCTTAGATGTGTAGGGGAAGTGTCATGGTTCAGGAGTTTTTGACCCAGCATTCTGAGTTTGGTGACTTGTGTTTTATTATGTTCTAGTTTATTTATTTAGTCTAGGCTTTATTTGGCTCTATGTTTTGAGTGCTGTTTCCCTGTTTAGTTCTTGTATGTTTAGGTTCCTCCCATGTTTGTGTCTCCTCAATATGAATCGCGAAGTGCATCGCCCATCACGGCGTGTTAGTTGCAGGTCGCTATGTTTCCCAGGTTGCCTGACCGAAGTGTTGGTGGGTCGTCTCCTCAATTATCGTCTGTTTAATGCGTGGTGGAACCCAGGTGCTCGAGTCCCCTCCATGACGAATCCCAGTCTGAGAATCTGTTCCTGGGACACAAATCCAGGTTGCCCTACTGAATACTCATAAGATCTATTAATCTCCCTTCTGTATGGTCCTGATCCACCTTTCCCCGCTCCGTGCTCTCCCCTTTGTGTCCGCGTCTCTTCTCTTGTTACATCTCTCCCCTGGGCGGTCTCAGTTGGCAATAGTCTCCCACAATCTTCTCCCACGTATGCTCACTACTGTTCTGTAACGCAGTCTCACGCTCGCCTGCAAGAGGAGGTGAAGAGCCGAAACGGCCCTGGGATTAGGATCGTGCGATCCCCAGGTACTTTCCAGAATTACGTTCCTACCTCTCTTGGGGTCAATATGATATGTGTCAAGTTGCCACCAGCACTCCGCAATGAATGCTGGCCGATCTCGGTCCGGCTCTGAACGTAAGTCCTCTCTCTCTCC
>NW_024584919.1:0-4127 GCF_018398535.1 Haplochromis burtoni
CAGATGTACACACTGGAACTCTTTCCCATGTTGCTGTCTGTGTTTATTGTGCTATGATGTGTTGATACCTGTGCATTCCTGTATTATCCTTCTGTGTTACACATTTTGATGTTTTTTTCCTCGCTACCTGGCCTGACCTGTCTCCCCAATGTCATGTTTGTATTGTATGTATCTCATCTCATCTCATCTCAATATTCCTGGATGTGTTCTGGCTCCTCCCATTTTACCCCTTATGTGGACTTGGTGCAGCCAAATATCCCAGAATGCATTTCATCCAAAACTCAAACACAGCAGTGACAGAGGACAGCTGCTAAAAAAATATGACTCTGTGTAAAAAAATGAACTTTTAAGATATTTTAAGGCGAGAATGTCGCTGTGTGAACTTCAAATATCAGGACATCACATATTTGTAAAAGCGCTCCGACGTTTTCAGAGACGTCTGTTACCCACCAGCTGTCAGCTGACCATGAGGTCAAGGGTCACCAGAGCGAGAGCAGCGGACTCCATCGTTTTTAACCCCCCGCTGTCTTTCACTGCTCAGGTTAAACATATAAGTCACTTAGACAAAATGTTCATGTTTGCTTTATTTGCCAAAGTGCCTGAAATACTGTTTTATCTTTTTTCTCCCACACCATGAGAAATTTCACTGCAAATATTAATCACAGTAAAATTACGAGGGGATGGCAGTGAAACCTCTGGAGCTGTGATGTCATCAAGTCATCAAGTACACTGATGTTCCAGCTGTGGAACGATCGCGCTGCGTTCTCAGGAAGTGTGAACTTACAACGCACGGACTAGTGAGAACACGAGTGCGCAGTCGCGTACTGGAGTAGTGACAAACGGGTTAGGGGTGTGAGTGTGTGTGTGTGTGTGTGTGGTCACCCTCAGGCTGTACTGTGCTGTGTGTGTGTGTGTGTTGTGTGTGTGTGTGTGTGTGTGTGAGTCGTGTGTGTGTTTGTGCTGTTTGTGTGTGTGTTCGTGTGTGTGTGTGTGTGTGTGTGTGTGTGTGTGCTGTGTGTGTGTGTGGTGTGTGGGTGTGTGTGTCGTTTGTGTGTGTGCTGTGTGTGTGTGTGTGTGGGTGTGTGTGTGTGTGAGGTGTGTGTGTGTGCGTTGTGTGTGTGTGTAGTGTGTGTGTGTGTGTGGGAGTGTGTGTGTGCTGTGTGTGTGTGTGTGTGTTGTGGTGTTGTGTGTGTGTGTGTGTGTGTGTGTGTGTGTGTGTGTGTGTGTGTGAGTGTGTGTGTGTGAGTCTGTGTGTGTGTGTGTGTGTGTGTGAGTTGTGTGTGTGTGTGTGTGTGTGTGTGTCTGTGTGTGTGTGTGTGTGTGTGTGTGTGTGTGTCTGTGTGTGTGTGTGTTGTGTGTGAGTGCCACCTGTCTGTCTGTGCTCTATGGTCAGTCTGCCCGGGCTCAGCTGCATGCTGCCTGCTCATGTTCGTACCGAGGTACCACACCCACACGTTCCCCCACCAACACCGCACACACACACACACACACACACACACACACACGTTAGTTGAGTGGATCTGTGGTCAGTACCTCTGCCTGACCAGCAGGGGGCAGCCTGGTTACACTTTTGTTTCTGCTGGTTACAAACTGATCTGTGACTGAGGACCAGAGCTGATGTAACACCAGACAAGTTACTCATCAGAGTACTCTGATTACTTTTCTGTTGTAGTTTGAGAGTCTAAAGCACGTGTGTCAAAGTCAAGGCCCGCGGGCCACATCCGGCCCGGCGTACATTTACATCCTGCCCGCGAGATGATTTTAGATAGATGTACTATTACTGTTATGCATGGCCCGGCGATATGAGGCGCTAATAACACACAGACTACAGATCCCATAATGCAGCGCTGCAGCCTCCTTGCTGAACGCTAGGCTAACTGGGAACATTCCCGCGTCAATCAAGTCAAACTTCTGTTATTGAAGCTCGCTGCTCACAATGGTGGAGAGAAAAGTTGACTCTGAAAGCAGAGCCTTTCAGCGCCAGTGGGAGGCTGAATATATGTTTACAGACATGCTGGTAAACCGTGCGTCTTATTAGTGGAGCTAATGTGGCTGTAATGAAGGAATTTAATTTAAGACGGCACTACGAGACAAAACGTCAGGATAAGCTGAAAAACCTAAACGCAGAAACTACAGGAAGTAGAAGAGCTGAAGAAGAATCTGACATTTCAGCAGACGTTTGTCACCAGAGCAAAATCACAAAGTGAAGCTGTTGTGAAAGCAAGTTTTATTGTAGCAGAGGAGCCAAATCAGCCCGGTACCACTCTGAAGAGCTGCATGATGAAGCTGTGCGACGTCTTGTGTCCAGACAAAACGCAGATTTTGGCAAATGTGAGCCTGAGCAGAAATACGATTGCTGATCGGGTTTGTGAGATGGCCACTGATTTAAGAACACAGTTGTGTGAAAGAAGCAAAAACTTTATTGCATACTCTCTTGCTGTGGATGAAAGTACAGACATGATGGACATTGCACAGCTGGCCATCTTCATCCGTGGAGAGGAAATATTGAACATTAAATCGATGCACGGGACAACGACAGGAAAAGACATTTTTTAAAACGTATGTCAAAGTGTAACCGACATGAAACTGCCCTGGGACAAACTTGTTGGACTTACAACAGATGGAGCGCCGGTGCTGTGCGGTGAAAAAAGCGGACTAGTCAGCAGGATGCGAGTAAAGATGCAGGAGAAATGTACCGGTGAGTTAACAGCATATCACTGCATCACACACCAGGAAAGGCTGTGTGGTAAAGTCCTAAAAATGGAGCATGTAATGATCACCGTGACGCAGACCGTACATTTTATCTGAGCTAAAAGTTTAAATCACCGTCAGTTTCAGTCTTTTATGTGGGAAATAGATTCAGAGTTTGCCCACATTCCTTCATGCAGAGCTCCGCTGGCTGAGTGGGAAAAGTTCTCAATCGAGTTTTTGAGCTCAGCAAGGAAACCTGTCAGTTCATGGACACGTGTGACGCAGTGAAGCTGTCACTAATGCACCAGTGCAGCCTGCCTCACTTTCCCTGTTGCAGTAATGTTGAACCAAGTCAGCGCACTTTGCTGAGCTGCACCTGTGCAGATTCAGATGCAGCTGCAGTGTAACGATGCACTCAGGGAAAGTACGACACTGAATGTCCCGCACAGTTTATTAGCTCCACTCCTGCAGCAGCGCCCAGCTCCGTCTACATGCGGCTCCAACCTTGTGTTTGCTCTCATTTACTTTTTCTGGGGTTTTGGCAGCATGTTCGTATCTCTAACTTGCATAATTTTCACACGATATATTTCACACGAGCAAAATATTTAAAGTTAAAGTTTTTTTTTTTTTTAAGTTTATTTATTCTGGAATAATATTCCTGTCTGTTTTTATTCATATTTATGTTTAAAAAACAGTTTTAGTGTTCAATAAATGTTTGTCTTGTTTGGCCCGCGACCTAAAGCGTGCCTTGAGTTTGACACCCCTGCTTTAAAGTACTCCTATTGTTTTGGACTTCATGTCTTCATGAGTTATTTAGAGAAAAACGTTATCAATAACTCCAACAGGTATTAGTTGTAAACACCTGTTGGAGTTATTTATCATTTTTTCTCTAAATAACTCACCTGCTCTGAAGACCTGCTGTGTGTGTGTTTGTGTGTGTTTGTGTGTGTTTGTGTGTATTACACTGAGGATCTGTGTGTGTGTTTGTGTGTGTTTGTGTGTGTTACACTGAGGATCTGTGTGTGTGTTTGTGTGTATTACACTGAGGATCTGGTCTCCCTTGCGGAGCTCCCCGCTCAGGTCTGCTGGGCCTCCTGCGAGGATGAAGGAGATGAAGATGCCCTCTCCGTCCTCTCCGCCCACGATGTTGAAGCCCAGGCCGGTGGAGCCGCGCTGCACGCAAACCCTGCGAGGCTCCCTCGAGTACTCGTCCTCTCCCATCATGCCGCGGGGGATCGGGGAGTATCGCCGCGGTGACGGAGGAGGGAGGGCTTGTGGGTAATCGCACATATAGTCCGGCTCCATGTAGGCTGCAGAGAGGACAGAAGATTCAGCAGCTGATCTCTGACATCTGGATCAGGGACAGGTCTAACATCTGGAACAGTGACAGGTCTAACATCTGGATCAGGGTCACGGGTCTAATATCTGGATCAGGG
>NW_024584919.1:4152-10319 GCF_018398535.1 Haplochromis burtoni
AACGAACACAGCGTACAGTCGAGTCTTAACAGCTTACTTACAGCTGGGCTCGTCAGGCTCTCTGTTTGGCTGCAGTGGTTATTATTATATTTACATGCTTCCAGCTCCCGTTTCTGCTCAGACAGCTCCTACTTTTCCTTTCTCTCCCTCCTCGCTCACAGACACATAAGCAGCACGGACTACACTGCCCATCAGGCTCCATGCTTTAAGGCGATGCCTGTAACACTCAGCCTGTTGCCTTCATACTAAACCTTTTTTTGAACAGTAAATTTTTAAAATAATTCTTCTCATCATTATGCGGCTGCAAATAGAGGTGACATGGGCCACGAGATTGAGACTCAGGCATTTGAGCCTCTTATCGCGTGTTTTGTTTGGGTTTCCACCGGCGAGGAATTACCAGAAACAGAGAGAGCAGAGCCGAACATATGAAACAGGAAAAGACCGCTGTGTAATCCCTTTATTTCAACAAAGTAACTGTATTCTAAATACCACCTTTTTAAATGGTAACTGTAACAGAATACAGTTTCTCATATTTTGCATTTCAAATACGTAACGGCGGCACATGTACTCCATTAGAAAAGAAGAGAATAATCCTTTAATTGTCCCACCAGGGGAAATTTGGTTGTATCAGCAGCAGCGTTACTCCCCAACACTGAACACACATCATCCAAAAAGTCTGCCTGCATCAGTTTTTGTGTTTTTTATTAATCTGTTTCTAATGAACAGTTTCTTAGTCCACAACCAATCGATGACATCACAGTGGCTATGCTCTTTTTCTGTATATACAGTTACTCATACAGTATGAGTTGCAGTTAGACTCACATCCCACAGTAATATCTGTATTAAGAGTTGATCACAGTGGCGTCATTATCTGTGGTAAAAGGCAAAGGTCCATGCATGCAGTTTAATAAGACTGAGGCAGAAAGCTTTTGGCACCAGTGTAATACTATCTCCTCAACTCCTACCTGGATGTTATTGATACTGAACAGGCACACTGTGTCTTCGATGTTAATGGAGAGCAATCTCATACCATCACAATGTAAAGTGAGTGTAAATGAATTACACACGTCGTAATAGAATGAGCGCTATTTGTCCTCAAGAAGAATCTGAAGGAGACGTCCGCCCCTCACTGCTGGCTTCTAATGGAGTAATTAAAACAGAGGAAGCATCAGTCATGTTTCTCTCCTGGGAGATAAGCTGTAGGGGGTTAAAAGACCTGAAATCAAAAGCTCACAGCAAATCACACACATCCTGCTCAGAAAACTCCCACACTGGATCAATTACATTATGCTGGAATACAAATTACCAGTGATATGGGAATAATCAGCCAATTAACTCAACACAGCATCAAAACCCCATGACGTCTTCGAGCTGGAATGGAAACAATTCATCAGCTGCCTCAGAACCAAACTGTGAACATACCTGCTGACAGTGGGTCATGTGACACAGGCCGAGCAACTGGAACTGACACCTAGCAGAAGCCATGTTTAACAAGTCACAGTAGCTGAGGTGGAGAACTGGGTTGCACAGGAACAATCTTGCTATAAATAACATATTATCGTTAACAAAACCTCCTCTGGTCTGTACCACACAGCAAGCAGTATCATTAAAGTTCTCTCTGTCAAATTGTCCATATTGGAAACATTTTGGAGGAAGTAGCAATATTTTTATTTTGGGTTTTTAACTTCCTCATTTAAAGCATAAAGCTCCGCCCAAAGCTCCCAGCCATGTTTGGTTCATAACAATAACCACTGGAGCAAAGCTTTTTTATTTTTTATTAGTATTTTATTTGAATGTTACTATATATGTTTTTTAATAATGTTATCAATGTAGGAGTAAATTAGCAGGTGTCTGTCTGACATACCCATAAAGTCGAGCTACTTAGTTAATGCCTTCATAATGCTGCATTCATCTGTGAGTCCACTACAGTTAAAGAAAGAAAATTCGATCATCCGATAGTGAGCACAAAGGTCAGTAAATTGTTTTGACCGTGCAGAGAACTTAAAATGGACCAGCTACACATTTGTCCAGCTGGCAGACTTCAAAGAAGTGTAAGAGGAGTGACGGCTCAGCTGTCTCCGGCTGTCTCTGTCCACAACAGAGACGAATCAACGCTTGTGTTTGCCAGCATTAGCTTCTTAGCACTCCAGCTTCTCCTCCAGTTGTGGTCAGTTCTGGAAAGAAAGATGGCAGCAGATGCAATGACATATCACTGGCTGATGTTATAGTGCACACTTTAATTTGCAATTCACTTTTTAAGAGTGAGAAGTGAATATTTTAGGGTTGTGCTGCTCACCTTTTGATTCCTCGCCCTGTTACTAGAGTAGAATCCATCTGGGGATTCGACACACTGCAAATATGTAGATGTTAAATCTTACCCGGCTTGTATTTGTGTTTGAGCCACACAGACGAATTATGACTCAAACTGAATTTAATTTTGAGATTTTTTACAATGTCTCAAAGTGACGGGAAAGAAAAGCCAGACACAGACATGTGTGAGTTTGCTGTGACTGCAAACGATCACATAAATGTCTGCAGCACAGTTTATTTTTCTACTGATCAAATTAATGTTAATTAGCAACTGCAAGCACTGACCAGCAGCAATTACCATTAAGCAAAGCTCTTTACCGGATAAAAGAGGAGAAGCATGTAAATGGTGTGCATGGTGGTTATGGTCCACCTCCCAAAATCTCTGTGAACCAGTTTCCATATTCACACATGCTCAACACCACAAATTGGTGGGTTACCAATCGTAGCATCGGCAGCAACTCTGTCCTTCTCTGTTTGCTGTTACGCAGACATAATTGGGGTACAATAATTGCATTTCATCGGCACTAAATCACAGTTAAAACTGAAATGTTAAAAGCCCCATTGTTGCTCACTGGATTTTACGCACATTGTCACACAATTACACTGCTTTGTATCTAGAAATAGTTTTTGAGTAGATGGTTATAATTTGAGATCCACTTTCCTTTCCCTTCTAACCATTTGGTAAATAGGACATTGCAGCAAATTAGCCCTTCCTCTGCTCTCACAGTACGACTAATGAAGGACACTGAGCTGCTATTATGGTTAGCCACCAACAAATATCACCTCAGCTTATTCCAGCCAGGATAACTTGGATGACAGTAAAGACGTTTCTGACTCACTTACTTCCTCCCGTCTCTGTCTTTATGATTGCTTGAGTTATTTATACGGTTGTGTTAATGACTTATTTTGACAGGTTTGTTTGTTTTTTCGTGTGTCATATTGTGTGTTTGCTCCCTGTCTTTGTCCCTCGTTTCCATTGTGGTTCCACCTGTTCCCAATCAGTCCTCCTGACGTTTTTGTCTGTTTTGGAGGTTTTTTCTCTTTGATTAACATTTTGTTTTTATCTGGTTTCTATCAGCTTCATTAGTTTGTTCTAGTTCTACATCCTGTAACTGTGAGCCCTCATCTCGACACACTCATATATAGTCAGAATGAGGTATGCAATGTCAATAATAACACTTTGCAGAAGCTGAAGAAATATTCTGTTGGTCCATTTAAGCACTTTGCCTTAGTGTATGTGAACTATGCAGTACTTCTACTGCAATACCAACAAGTGATCTGTGATCAGATTACTGTCGGATTTTTCATTCCACGCAGGAAATGTTAGGTGCTGCCTGCCTCTCTCCTCTGATTGTGATCAGTTTGCAAGGTGTTTGTTGTGTGATTCAATCAACGAATTTGCTGTCTATAAACAGGGTTATCAATATACTATCAATACATTGTATCAATATACATCTACAGCTACATTAAGTTGCTTAAACTGCTGTGATTCTCACTGATGACCTTTAGTGCATCCAATATCTGACCAGACAGAAGTCACAATAGACACTGACAAACTGCAACAGGCTGAATAGTGTTACGTCCAAGTGCTCCGTGCATAGTTTCCCTGTTCGGTGGAACTAAAGTCAAATATAGACGCTAAAGAGACCTTATAGCAAAGTTTCACTGTCATGTGTGCTGAGTGACTGCAGGGACGAGCACCGGCTATTTTGGGATATCACGGTGCACATTTGAAATGTGCTGCAACTTGTTTTATCTGCCTGAAGTGTGGATTCACTGACTGTGGCTCTCCACAGTGCGCCAGTATTATCAAAAGGAGCTGTGCATCCCGTTGTGAAGCAGGCTGTTGTAGATTACGAATTCTGTTTTGTGCAGGAACCGCTATATAAAATTATTTCTCAGAAATGTGTTTGTCAGCAGTGTGTCCTGTTTATTTCAGCTCTCCATACAACCAATCAGCCTATGAAGCGACTGATTGATCATCCTGTTAAATTCATTGAGTGCTGGCATTGATCTATATGGTGCTTTGATTTCAAGCAAGCACACCTTTGTTTGCCCTGATCCAGATTTTAACTCGTGTCCCACCTCTGATCCAGATGTTAGACCCGTCCCTGATCCAGATGTTAGACCCGTGACCCTGATCCAGATGTTAGACCCGTGACCCTGATCCAGATGTTAGACCCGTGTCCCTGATCCAGATATTAGACCCGTGAGAGATATGAATTTTGGGTCATATCGCCCAGCCCTAGTGTGAACTGAGTTCAGCCTCAGCAGCAGGTTACCATGACAGCAGTTAGTCAGCTGTTTCAGTCAGAGCTTCACTGACGGAGCAGAGGAGATGTTTCTGCTCCACTTCCTGTGATGGTGTCACCATGATAGCTGCTGTCCACATGACCGCAGGAAGCTGCGAGCTGTTGGCTGAAGACGTCCACAGAGACGAGCTTCACCTTCCTGTCCTCTAACAAGGCTGAATCTAATCCTCCTCATGCTCCTGCAGCTCTCTGGACCATCTGCCTGATGGAGGTCAGTCCTGCCTGACATTACCCAGCAGCCCTTTCATTAATGTGTCTTCACAGCAGAGCTAAACCTTCATCATCATCATCATAAGCCCTGACAGGAACATCTCATTTACTTCATGTTTTCTTCTTCTGTGGTGTTTCTGCCTGCAGCTCGTATTCAATGATCAGCTGTGCATGAATTATGCAGATGTGTCTGCAGACTTCTCACTCACTGAGGACAGATGTTAGTGTCTCTGTCCACCCGCTGTCTCTGACACACCTCCACACTCATCCTCACCATCCTCCTCCTCATCATCATCATCCTCACAGAGTGCATGAAGGGCTGATGGGAGGTGACTCATGAAATCACTCCTGTGTGTGCTGTAAAGTAATAAATCTCCAGGTGTGACTGGCTCCATATGAAGTGACACGTTCAGGTGTGTTTCTGCTTCCTGTTTGACCAAACTGTACTTACAACAGGTTGATTAAACATTACTACAGTGTCCTGCTGAGGAATCAGAGTATAAAGGGTTATAAAGGTGAATCTCCTGTATGAAGCCTCTGTCATGTCTCTAATTCTTCTGTAGCTGACATAAAACATATTTAAGAACTGTAATGACTCTAACAGTCCAGCAGAGGGCGGCAGAGCAGCTGGAATCACAGTTACATAAGAGCTGCTCTCCTGTCTCACCTTTGGGTCCTTTCATCAGTTTGATCTGTGTGATGCGTTCGCTCGGTGGGCGTCTCCGCAGCACGTACAGCCTGACAACAGGCCCCGCCTCCTTCAGCGCCTCCACAGCGATGGAGTGAGTGACCTCCCGGACGTCCACATCGTTAACGAATACGATGCTGTCGTTCACCCTGGAGATGAAGAGAGAGGGAGAGTCATTGTCACCTCCTCAAACAGCTGTTTGAAGGCTCAGGGGTGATCAGGTTTAGGTCCTTTAAAGGTGAGAGGCTCAGCTTCATGTCCTCAGAGAACACAAGCACAAGCAGTCTGTGTGTGTGTCTGTTTGTGTGTGTGTTTGTGTTTCTGTGTGTGTGCACCTGAGGCGTCCGTCCTGGGCAGCGGCTCCTCCGGGGATGATCTTGGTGATGAAGATGGAGGGGTCGTCTCCGATGTGAGGATTGTCGGTTCCTCCCGCGATGCTGAAGCCCAGACCAGAGTTACCCTGAACACACACACGTGAACACACACATGAACACACTGTACCTGATGCAGACCTGGGTCTTCCTGTATGTGGATCCCGGATGAGCCCCCACTTACACCAGCACCTGGCCCATGAGCTCAGTGAGCTCATAAATCAAATCTGGGAGTGAATCTAAGACAAACAGCCAGCCCAGGCCCAGGAGAGTTAT
>NW_024584919.1:10484-11560 GCF_018398535.1 Haplochromis burtoni
CCATTTAAAGCTGTCAGCAGGCGCTGTGCTAGCTACACCTGATGTATTCAAAGCATATACACACCTCAGCCTCCATCAGGCTGCTCTACACCCAGCCAAACACCTCCACAAGGGCCAGGCTCAGTGAGGGGGGGGACATGTGCTGCAGATATGAGGGAGGGTTCAGGGTCACCTGATCCTAGACCCGCCCACACACCGCTCTGACCATCAACACACACACAGAGCTGTAACCAGGGGTCAGAGCTCCTGCAGGTGTGTGTACAGGTGAGCTGTTAGTTTTCAGTCATTCTTCATGAAATGCAAAGCGGTTACTGAAACAGCTGCTAACAGCTGGAGCAGAGACAGATACACTGTAACAGCATCTCTGTTTGTGACACGTTCAGATGATCCAAACAGGAAACAGCTGGAGCAGCTTCTCTGACAGTAAACTGTGCGCTCGTTAGAAAACGTGTCTGAGGCTTGGACGTCCTTTAATCTGCACACTGTAATAAAAATAGGAGCTTTAAAGCAGATAGAAATAACTGCAGGATGTTTGATGCTTGATCAAAGCTCCACAGGCAGCAGCTGGTAAATTTATCAGCTGTACTGTATTTGGAGCTCATCACACCAACACTGAGCCAACATGGCCTCCCTGTCAGGGGGCGGGGTTTGTGATGTCTTGGAAACATGTTCTTGTGTTGTTATCATTAGTTAGGACTTAGTTGAGTTTTAGTCCAGTTTGTGTCATCACCCGTGTCCCCTTGTGTCTCTCCTCTGTGTCCCTCTCTCGCTCCCTCTCTCTTGTGTCAAGCTTTCGTGTCCGAGTTCATGTCTCTCCATGCTTCCTGTTTTATTTTGAAAGTCCGTTGGCGTGGTGTTGTTGCAGACCTCTGCTCCACCAGGAGTCTACAGGAAAACTGATGTTCCATGTTCAGTGTGTTTAGCTTTGCTTCCCATGTGGCGTGATGTTCATTTGTGTCAGCTGTTTCCACTTCCCTCATTACCCTGCTGTATATTTAAGTCGTTCAGTGTCGGGTCATCTGTTTGTGTTGCTTCAGGTCACGTCAGGTCTTGGGGTTTTTTTGTGCTCCTGCTCA
>NW_024584920.1:0-11553 GCF_018398535.1 Haplochromis burtoni
TACAAACTCCAAAACATGTAAAAACTCAAAACACATACAAAAGACAACAGAAGTGCTCCAGAATGCTAGGTGCAGCCTTGAGCTTTTGTTACCTAGTGGCTACACAAGCCAGGAAGCTGTGTTGCCAACTCCTCAGTAAGGAAAATCGCTATTGGCTGTCCTAAAAGTTGCTAGAAGTCGCTAAATGACATCATCACCTAATTTGCATAATTGGTCATGCTAATCTAATTGTAACCTATGTTGTTGGAGAGAGAAATAACATTGTGGAAGAGACATAAAGTGAGTAAAAAATGTGCTAAATGCATTTAGAGTTTATTTAGAACTACAAGGTCTGTGGGCAAGGTCTGTCATCTCAGTTGTGGGCAAAAAACCTGCAACTGACAAATAAAGGCTATCTCATCTCATCTCATCATCTCAAATTAAATTTCTTTTAGCAATTATTGTTTTTTCTTAATGTCACAATTCGAACCCTGCTCCTTTACCCGGTCTTGGACCGGCAAGTGACCCGAAATAGGCACTCTGGTGGAGTTACTTTGTGTGTGTGTGTGTGTTTATAAGTAGTTGTAAACCTTGTGATCCACAAAACAGCATAAGAGTAAAAGAGTAAAAGAAGAACTGACTGCGTTACAGCACCCGCTGCTTGTTGAGAGTAAAAGCGATACGCGCTTTCACGTCTTTTTTTAGCGACTAAGGGGTCTGAAAACTCGCTAAATATAGCGACAAAGTCGCTAAGTTGGCAACACTGCCAGGAAGTACCAACATCTGGATTTGGTGTGTGGTAGTAAAAGGTAAACGAACATTTTTTTTTAAATTATTTGAATATATATATGCTTGTGTATAAATACACAAACAATACAAATATGCTTTCAATTGTGTAATTTAAGTGATCTAGGTTGCTCTGTTTTGGAAGTTCAGTTAACTCTAGAAATGTGTTTTGGAGTTATTGTTAATAATAAATTACCGTAATTGTCGGGCTATAAGCCGCTACTTTTTGCACAAGCTTTGAACCCTGCGGCTTTTAGTCAGGTGCGGCTTTTCTATGGATTGTCCATGATTTTTGTGATATCGTAAGACGATTTGTTTTGTTTGTTCCGCTGTTGTACGGCACTACGTTGCCTGGCGGAAGGGCATGTGATCAGACACACAGTATCGGGGTTCAAGAGTGGTATGTTGGTCACATGTCCATCCGCCAGGCAACATAGTGCCGTACAAGTAGCGCGAAAAACAAACTTCAAAGTAGCGCTACGCGTTCAGCGGGAGGCGTGGATGACGAGCGGCGATAAACTTGCGAAAAGCAAGTTATGCTCAACTCCACCGGTGGAATCTGACAGCGTGGAAAAGTGTGAAAACATCCACTGATCACCAACGGATTTCGAAGGGCTGGACTGCTGCATGATGGAGAGGAGGACACCGCCACGGCCCTTCTGAGGGTGTTCGACTCCGACACTGACAACGAGGATTTCTTTGGTTTTGAAAGTGACAACGAAGGAAAGAAGCTGAGAGTGGATGACGAAGCCATCCTGAGCCTGTTCGTTTCCGACACTGGAGAAGAGGACTTTGGTGGTTTTAGTGCGCAGGAAGATGGTGGTGAATGACTGACTTTTCTTCTTGTTAAAGCCGTGTCGACTGCACCTGAGCCTAAAAGGTAGTCCGAATCTATTTTTCTGGTGTGCTGTAGGTTATTGTTATGTACTACATTTGTTACTCATTTATGAAGCACAGTACATGTTTCGTACTTGTAATTACCGCTACTTGTACATATACCTAAAAAGTTATGCAAATATGTACCCATAACTTGTTTTTCAAAATATTAATAAAAGGGGTGTGTCTCCAAACAGCCATCTCTTTCCTGACAATTCCCTTTGTGCATATTCTCTTACATATGATAAGTCAACATTGAAACACCTGCGGCTTTAGTCAGGTGCGGCTAATGTATGTACAAAACAGGATTTTCCCCTGATTTTAGCTTGTGCGGCTAATATTCAGGTGCGCTTTGTTGTCCGGGAAATTCGGTAATTAAAGCAACAAAACAACCTGAAGAGCCGGTTGGGAGCCGAAAGAGCTTACTCTTTTTAGTGAGCCGAGCCAAAAGAACCGGTTCTCTAAAAGGAGCCGGAAATCCCATCACTATCGCAAACCACGTCTCAGCTTTTGTGGAGGTAAAATACGTTCACACATGACTCCAATTACGCTCAGCCATTGTTGTGAGTGTGCACGCCAAGGGGCTGCGAGACATTTAGCCGTATTTCGCACATGACTATGAAAGGCGGAAGAGGAAGTAGTTCCTTTGAATGTAGACAATCCGAATGTTATAGTTTCTTTCCACTGTGTTCCTGTTAATGATAAACTACAAATTTACCCTAAATTACTAGAATATCGATATTTTAATGTGAGAATCGATTCTAGAACATAAATGACTGGTATCGGAGGAATCGATATTTCAGGATCGATCCGCACATCACTAGAAGGCACGTTTACTACAACAAGGTATTGATCAGGATCCTATAATCATCAAGAACTGAACCATAGCAGTTTTCTCCTACATGTGTAAATTTCTCTGACACAAAGATTAAGTCAGTTTAGCTTATTGAGAGCAAGGTTCTCTTTCAAGGAGCACTCAGCACATATTTTCACATACACAAAACTTGGAAGCTATCAGTTACAATCACAGTCTTATCTATTTCCCATTGGCCATATGGGGGTTAAGACCCATGCTTAAGGCCACAGAACTGACGGACTAATGCTAGTTCCACTTACATGCTCTAAAAGAACGTACGTACCTGGGCCCGCCTACTGCGCTTGCAAAGGTAAAATGATTGGCTAGAATCCAAAGTGTATGACATCTCAGTAAAAAAAGGCACCGAAATGAAGCACCGAAATGTGCGCTTCTTTTCGGTCTGGTTACTACCGTTTATGTCAGAACCGGTACCCATCCCTAGTGTTTATTCAGTTTTACTCATTGCTATGTCCATATTGAAAGGGTGGATATATACTTTACCTAATTATCAAAGCCATTTATTCAATGAAAAGGTTAATTGAAGGAAAACAGATTTAAGGTCTAATGCAGGTTTGGCATTTTAGCAATTCCTGGCATACCTGTGAAGATTAAATTTTTTTCAGGCATATTTTCATAGTTGTTACGATGCCAACATTCCTATGATGATGTTTCTCTATGAAAATTCACTCACTTTCTCGAAAGAGCAACATATTTTCTAAATAAAGTTGGTAAAAGGTTGCTAGATAGATATCATGAGTTACTCTTTATTATTAAGCACAGGAACCATTCTGTCATGCTAAGATGAGTGCTTTGAAATAATAAATTACAAAATGCAAATAAGAAGAAGATTAGTCTGTGTTTATGGATGGCATTTAACTTTAATTGGTTCATTATTTCTGGAAATTGCATTTTTAAACTCTCCTGATTGCCACAGCTGTGCTTGGTGGCGTGTCTGGGGAATGAAGGCTACAGGTCGAGTGTCCTTCTCTGGAAAACAGGATCCTGTGAGAATGAACTTGGATGATCTACCTCTTAATGTGTTAACCAATTTGTCTTTGGAGAGGGTGCAGAATAATACCAGGGGTTCAATTTAAATTCTTGTTCATCTGTGGTTATGGATAAAATTCACAAAGTTTGAAAAAACAGTAACTTTCAGTCAGTGTAATTTTGCTTGTGTGCTCTTCTTTTTCTCAGGTCAAGTTGCCCTTATGTTGAATATCCTGAAACATAACCACAGGTCTTGTAAAGAATAAACCCTGCCTAAAATAAATCCCTTGTACAAAGCTTTTCTGTTTTTGTTTACCCACCATTTTCCTCTCCTGTTGTTGTGACTTGTCTGAAGAGAAGCCTCTAACCTTGTAGTCAGAGATTTATGCTGTGCTTCCAGAGGGGGAATTGAGCTCTTGTGGACATTGTAAATGTTTTGTATAAAACTTTATGTTCATCCCTGTATTTTTCAAAATTTACTCCAAATTTCTAAGTCCATTACTTTAAAATAGAGACTTTTAAAATTGGATTATTCTTTTTGATACACCCTGTACATTTATATATTATCATACACATGTTGAGTTATGGGGTGTTACTGAAACTAAAAGTGAAAGTACTTATACTGCAGAAAATGCCACTGTATTACCATTAATATTTAAATTTGAAGGTTAAACTCATTTTAATATAAAAATAATAATAATAATATAAAAAAATATGTTTGTATTGTGACTGTACTATGAGGACTAAAAACTATACTCAAGGTGTAGGCCTGCTCATAAAACAGGCATACACCTTGATTTAAAAAGTACAATATATTAAAATTTATTAACTTAACATTAAAAAGAAAAAAATCCAAGAAGAATTAAAAGTCTTAATCACAGTCTGGCATGGTTAACTCTGAAAATCTACAGACTGACTACAAATATTAATTCTAAATCAAGGAGGTGTGATTTCTTATTTGTGCAAATCTAAAAATGTCTTGAGGAGGTAGCACCTGTCACACACAAAATGATAAATCATAGTCTAATTAGCTTGTATTGCTCTGTTTTCATGCGTATCTGTGCATGCGTGTAATACCACACTGATCGCAGCTGATTGCAGAGTGTTGAAAGGGGTCCTTTCCTAGCAAACTTGTGTCTTGAATGTCCTGTCAGAGAGCTCTGGCAAAGCAGCTGCCTCTCAGCTCGCCAAGCTCCGGCCTCTGTTAATGAGACATGCCCATGGCCATCAAAATGACAGATTTTTAGATTTCAAAGCTTCAAATCAAGCTACTTTCAAAGACAATGACCAACAAGATGGCAGTATTTAACAGGATGCTAAAACAGGCATTATGGGAACAGAATGCATTTTTAAGACATTACGACGGTGATCACTTTCCTTTTAGTATTTTTTAATTTAAGCGTATTTTCAGATTTCACTGAGCAAGCACTGCTTGTCTTGCTTGTACTTCTTGATGGTCAATTAAAAAAGATCACCAAAATACTGCTTTCAAGTATTTGGACCATTTACACATAGAGCATCTTCTTTCGGCTGCTTCCTTTTTTCAAATCTTGTGGTTTGTTTTAAAGGCTCAGTTTTAGTATTAAAGGATGAAGTATTTAGTTTTTTGTTTTATTTGAGAGAAAAGGCAGAATGGCAAATAATCAGCATCGTGTTAAACAAGCCGCATCAGGACACTAACTGAATGCATCACAGTCTTCATGGATCATTTTTCCAATTCAGTGACTCCAATTGCTTAAGGAGAAAGCCTGGCAGAAATCTACTGTTTACTAACACCTGTGCTGGCATCCAACTATCAACTGAATAAAGGCTTACCAGGGTCAGGCTGAACCCCGCTGCAGCAACAACAAAACTTTTTTGTTCTTGTCTAGTGGGAATCTATTGTTACTGTACAACTGGCCATCGGAGGACTTTTTCATACTTCTGCACTAACTATATTTTTCAGCCTTTGCTGAATAAGAGAATTTACATCCTCCCATATAATTGTCTTGTGCTTTTCCATATCAGCTGGCATAGGGTAAGAGGCAAGACACCCTGGACAGGTTACCAGTCGGTCACTGGGCTAAGACAGAGAGGCAATTCAGAATCATCAATTAACCTAATCCCACTAAACCCATGTCTTTGGACTGTTGCAGGAAGCCAGTGCACCCAGAGAGAATGCATGCAGACATGGGGAGAACATGCAATCTCCACATAGAAAGGCCTCGGCTAGGTGGTGGATTCAACCCCTAGGACTTGCTTGCTTTGACACTGCTAACCACTGTGCTTGCCCTTATTTTTAATTAATAAATTATTTTTTTTGGATGTCCTTGTTTTTAGTTTAACGGTACAACAGAGTCCACAGTCATAAGGGTCTGACCAAGGTTAACTCAAACAGCAAAGGCTATGAGTTGGATTTGAACAGAGATGGCACTCTTCAAGTTCAATAACCTTAAGTAAACACTACAAGCTTAGTGGTATTTTGGAGGATGAAAAAAAATGCATATCACACATTGTTTTAGATGTGCATATCAAACAGCCCTCCTGGGATAATTTGCTGTCATCAGCAACAAGGGCAAAATGAACTCTGGAATGCTGCTGTGAAACAGCATCTGTCCCTCGATGTGCAGTATAGAGTCACTGCTGCCTGTGAAATGTCAGCATGCCCTCATAGATGACTGGTTTTCATCAGGATAAGGCTTGATCCAGAGATAAAGTGCCTCTCCTTATCAGCCATGACAGTTCTTGCTTGTTCTATCAAACACAAAGTGTAGGCACATGCCGCGGTGTTCACAGGACTCCCCGCTGGCATCAATAGCAGCAGGATTTTCGAACGGGATTTTACTGGTCTCAGGCTTGTGAGCAACGATCTCTGATGCAAAGCCGTCTTATCTGACAACCGTGCAGTGTATACGGTGGTGTATCCGTATATTTTTTTTTTAACCAAGTATATGTTTTTGTGCACATATATTTGTGAATACAGGGTGTGTTCATCACTGTGGATGACTGCACAGGCACTAGTTATCTCAAATCAAGAGCATGAGGGCATTAGAGTACCCTTCACTACACCAGCCCTCCCATGTTACTTTTCCCTTCCATTCATCCATCCTTCCACCCATCCATCTAACCACCACAAGCACTCCATCACTCTCCTCCTCCCTTTATCCTTCATCCACAGCACAGAGCTCAGACTCCTGGGAAGATTATGTCTGCCTGTCAGGCTCTCTGGTATGATAGGTTAGAGCAGAGATTTTATTTTTTCATCCCTCCTGCACACATGAAAGCTGTCATGATTGGCGCTCATCTCGAATTGTGATTGTTGTGCTGCGTGCACATTTTTGTGGGGGACTCTCTTCTTAGATTTTCATACAGAGGGAAAGCTCTGCTGACAGCCAAGAACGACAAAGGTGCGGCAAAGCAGTCAACTTCTCTTTATCGGTAAACGCAGGCATTGTCTCCGAAGCATCTCCTCCTGGGAGTCGTTTTGTATTGCTGAGTCATAATGCAAAACTGAGATCTGTTGCTCTAGGAATGGCAGGAAAACAGAACGTCTGTTTTAAATGAATTGATTTCGTTTATATTGACTGAATTTGTGCAGGAGGATTCACGTAATGAGAGGCCGAGGCAAGATTTGAACCAAGGCCAAAGGTGGGAACGAGTAATTGCACAAGTTTAAATTCCTGCTATTACTGCATACATTTTAAGAGACTGCTCTTTCTTCATTACTGTGGTGCTGCAGACTTCAAAGCTATCCTATTACGTTTTTTCTTCTTTTTTTCTAATAGCCAACTTCCATTTTAATTTTTAGCCGAATGGAGTGACTTCATTAATGCTGTCTAATGAACAAAGGCAATGCAATTCCAAGTCTGCAAAGTCCCAATTAAGATAATATCTGGATTGTGCTGTTTACTACTCATTTATAATAGATTTTACATTCTTGAAACATCTGCTTGGAAACGTTGAAACAACAGTCTCTTTGATCGTGTTGTACTATAGCACAGTATGTTGTTTTCTCAGGAAGTATCCAATTAATGACTTGACACTAAAGAAATCCTAGTTTCCTGTGTGAGGTTTCCATGCCTTTTCCTACATGGGTTTCCTCTTATTGTATCTTGGTTTCTTTCTACAGTCCAAAGATGTGTGTTAGGTTAACTGGTGATTCTATGTAGGTGTGTAATGACTGCATGTCTCTCTGTGGCTACGTCCACACTAGCCCGGATAGATATGAAAATTGTGTTTTTGTCTGAAAACACTCCACGTCCACACTAGCGTATTCAGTCGTTTTCACAGAGTTGTGCATCCACATTGAAACGGCCGAAAACGCTTATGTTCCAGTACTGTGCATGCGTGAAACGCAAGAAGATTCAGCCTGCCTCATTTCTTTCTCCCATTTATTTACTTTCCGGCTCTTTGAAATGCCACGGCAAAATGTTGAGGAAAAGCATCGAATTTTTTAAATGGACTAACAATGAGGTTGTTGCTGCGAGTAACACAAAAGTACAAAGTTGCAAAAGCGAGTGAGAATTAAAGAATTTGAAGAAAAGCTATCTGGAGCATGTACAGACTGATAGTAATCTTTAATAGGGCTGTGAAAATTGAGAGCAAACAAAACAACTGCTGCATAATGCCCTCCGCTATCTTTGTTTAATTGGTCACACTTAACACACTAGCTCATAGGTCATAAATTCTGTTCAGGAAGGCTGCATATTTCACTCTGACACAGTCAGTGGGCTGTTACTGCTGCGTCTCATCTTCATGGCAGTTGATTTACGTTTAACCAAACCATGACCCCTTTCCAATCTGAACCCTAACCACAACCACAAAGATTTTAATGTCATAATTTAGGCAACTAAATATCAAAAGATTATAGCAGACTAAAGTTGATTCAATGAACTAACATATAAAATGTAAGACAGTGTCTCTACCCCCGGGACTCTCATCTTGAACTCATCTCGACTTTCTACACAACTTATCTAGATGTCTAAAATAATTTCATCTAGTTTTTATTTGTTGACAAAAGTGCAATTACGTTTCATCACTGTTTTTTTTTCTAGTGCATCAGTGTTTATTTAGTCACCATCTTGTTTTCTTCAGAAATAAAGGTCACTGACTAAAACTGTGATGAAATGAGCATTGATGTCTAGTAACACAAATCAACTGATTGAATTTTTCCATTATTTCACAAGCTATTGTGACCCTCAGTTGGCTGTTATAAGTTAATGAAACCACCTTTTGGTTAAGGGTTAAATGTATAAAACTTGAATCGTCCCTTACATTTACTGTACCTGCCTTCCTTTTGAGCACTCACTGTTCTGACACCTGCCTTCACTGACTGGCTGCATAACTTCCTAGTTCTGTAGCAAGCAATCACGGAGGTTACTTTGCTCCAAAAAATGGTGCCACTCACTGTTTATTCCTCCTCTGAAGCTGGTCGGGTACACAGCTGTCACGACTGTCATTTTTCTGTCTCTCTCACTTTAAGCGAGCTTCTCTCTCGTGAATTCTTGTCCAGCCAACACAGCTCTGGGTACACTAACTGATGTGACACGGATGACAAGTCACTGCACATTAAAAAAAATCTTTTATTTGGATTAAGTCATGAGAGATCTCACAGCACAAATGTGAAACATATTTTGTTTTCCACTGTTCTTGTGCCAAAGTACTTGAGAGAAAAGAGCAGCTTGCAGCACCTATCATGTGTGTGCACACGCTTGTGAAGCACCAGACACTAATGCCCGAACAGCGAAAGTCTGGGGAAATGCAACAGCACTGCTGGACAACTGTGAAGAACATGATGAGATGTACTTGCTATTTTATTTAAAAGTGGGGGGAAAATTTAGATGTTATGCTGGACCATTGCTGGTTTATATACTAGGTTCTTACATTGTGTTCTTTTTTGTAGAGGCAATCTTTTGTGTCTTTTTTTTTTAAGACAGCATACCTTTTCACATGCACCCTCACCATAGCACATTGACACAGACACAGACTTTACCGATGAAAATCACAGTAATATGTGCCATTAGGTGTCCTTTCCTACAAGCCCCCCGATGCCTCTCTGAATTCCTGAATGCCTGCAGTCTCAGCATGAGTCTCTATTAGTCACCTTTATCTTCTTGGGGAACAGGGAGGGGGGAAAGCATTGAAAAGAATATGTCTAGCTCTCTCAGAACTATCCTATCCTGTCTCATAAAAAGATATCTCACCATGCAACTAAATTGCAAAGACAATTACATTTCAAGGTAAATTTATTTTCTCACTGGCAAAAAGGGTTTGGTAACCTGGCCCATAAAAGAATCAATGAACAAACAGCAACCAAAAACAAATCTAATTTAAATGATTCTGATCCAACTTTCAAATTTGTATCTTTGTGCACTTGTTTCCACCTGCTACATTTAGATTGCACCCTGGAAGTTCTGTTTTGACAACCTGAATGTGTGTACACGAATGCGGTCTTTCCTTACCTCCAGCCTTATTTCTTTCTGGTGAATTTTGCGCTCTGTTTCCTCAAAATGGAATTCAAGTGAAAGGTACACGATTTGGGCGCATTGAAGAAGATCCAGCACACATCACAGACTCATATGTGCAAGTGATCAGAACTAGACAGAAAGGGACGTGATGAAAGCTTTGCAGCACTCCGACACGTAAACTTAAAAGGGTAGATCAGCCAAATTTAAATGAGGTATGGATTCTGATTTTTATAGTCAGTGTCACTGGATTTTATGATTGTACCTCTTACTCGGCTGTGAAATAGTATTTGCCATCTTCTTGATTTATAAGATTTTTGCATATTTTTCACACTTAAATTTCAGATCATCAGACAAATGTAATATTAAACAAAGATAACCAGAGTAAATACAAAGTGCAGTCCTATCAAATGTATGATGTAATTTTTTTAAGAGAAAAAAGATTTTTAAACCTACCAGATCCTGTCTGGAAAATTAATTGACCCTTACATCCAATAACTTGTTGTGTCACCCTTGGCAGCAACAACTGCAATCAAGCATTTGCGATAAGTAGCAATGAGTCTCTCACAATGCTGTGGAGGAATTTTGGCCTCCACTTCTTTTCAGAATTGTTTTAATTCAGCTACTTTGGAGCAGTTTCAAGTATGAACAGCCTGTTTAAAGTCATGCCAAAGCATTTCAATCTGATTTAAGTCTGGACTTTCAGTAGGCCACTTTTTTTCTTACTTTTCTTTTATTAGCAATTCACAGCAGTTGCCGCTTTGTTTCAGACCATTGCCTTGTTGCATAACCCAAGTGTGCTTAAGTTTCAGCACACTCACTGATTGCTGTACATTATCCTTCAGGATTTTCTGGTAGAGACTAAAATTCATGGTTCCATCGATTACAGCAAGGCGTTAAGCAGCAAAATTGTCCCAGGCAATCACACTACCACCTCCATGTTTGACTGTGGGTATGATGTTCTTTTTTTATCAGAATCAGAATACTTTGTTGATCCCTGGGGGAAATTATTTTTTTGTTACAGTGCTCCATTATAAACAAACATTAACAAGACAGACAATACGCTAACTAAGAATAGTACAATATATACATATATATATATATATATATACATACATAAAGTCGCTTATTAATAAATAGCTGAAAAAGAAACGTGTAGCTGTAGCAGTGAACAGTGTGTTAAGTGGATGCGTTGTACAGGGAGATGGCCACAGGCAGGAAAGATTTCCTGTGTTGTTCAGTGGTGCTTTTTGGTACTCTCAGTCTCTCATCCCCACAACATTACTGGCCTTACGGATTAGTTTATTAAGTCTTTTGGCATCTGTGACCCTCAGCCTGCTCCCCCAGCATGCAACAGCATAGAGGATCGCACTGGCCACAACAGACTCATAGAAAATCCTGAGCATTTTCTGGGAGATGTTGAAGGACCTCAGTCGCCTCAAAAAATAGAGAAGACTCTGGCCCTTCCTGTAAAGTGCTGTGGGGTTTTTAGCCCAGTCCAGTTTATTGTCTGGGCTATTATTACCTTACTTGTACTCCAAGGTATTTATAGTCCTCCACAATGTCAACACTGACCCCCTGGATTGAAACAGGGGTCAAGTGTTTCCTGGTCTTCCTGAAGTCCAC
>NW_024584921.1:0-1405 GCF_018398535.1 Haplochromis burtoni
TGACAGCAGTAACAATACCTTCATTGTCATTCTATTTTATAATAAAATTTGATAACTTTCAAATAGTGACCCAAAATACACAAAAATGAAAATATTTTTAAAGCTATACTTGTTTTACAGATGCAACAAGTTGACCTGTATCTCCTTAGATGGATATTAGATCCACCAGTGTGGGTCAAATTAATGAAAACTAGAGAATCTTGAAATTTTAAAACTATACATGACATATCTGTATCTGTATATCTGTATTTTTATGGCACAGGTGTGACACTGCTCAACGGGGGCCTTGACACTGGCACAATGTCTACAGCATTAATCCAGTTTTACGTAGAGACAGGCACACAGACACATGCAGGACTATAAAAATCTGCAGGTGTCTGAATCTTGAAATATTGAAATAGTAAAACAGCGCAGGGGTGATGATTATGGTGCACATAAGGAACAAAGGTCAAACAGAAGTCAGAGGGTAACTTGAAACAGACATAAGATATACACCTTCCAAGTACTTACAATGTAACAAAATAATCTACACAAAGTAAAATTATTTCTATTTATTCTCCACCAACTGAAAATAAAACAGGGGTTGAATGTGATAAGATTACAAAGGCACCTGAGCTGCTGTTTCACTAATTGTGAGAAATCAAAATTCCTAATTATGCAAGGTTTTCTACCACTGCTTTGAGTGAACAGACCAGCTGTCATAGACTCTTATGATGAGGGAATTCTTGACCTGGAAATTGATCTGGAATGCACAGTGACAGCATGAAATATAATAATATATATAAAGACGTTATTTATTTGTACTTCTTACCTGCTCATTCTCTCCTCTTAGTTCAGTCAGCTCTTTGTCAGACCCTTGATTATTAATGACAGACTTGAGAAGATGTTTGGACTCGCACTGCTAAAGAACACCAGAAGAGAAACATGCAGGTCTAAACACAAATTTATGTAAACTCATATTGTTTATTTTTTGTTGTTGTAGTTTCATGTTGTGCGTATTGGTTTTAAGATTAAGATGAATTATTTATGTATTATCTAAAGTTCTGAATGAATTTTTTTAGAGCAGAAACACATTGACATGAAATGGCATGTACATAATAATGAAAAAAGATTAACCTTCTCTTTTAAAGTTGTGACTTCTCTGACATGGTCCTCCCTTCCATGCTGAGTATTGTTAAGGTTTTTGAAGGAATACCTTAACTGAGATGAAGCGCAACAGATATGTAACACACTTTCTTTGAGCAAACATGCTAGAAAATCATATTAAAAGTAGTTGTGAAGTAATGGAGTTTTCATTACTCTGTGCATAATAAATGTAAAGCAACAGTGACTGTACGTTACGGCTTACCAAAGGAAACCAGGATGACTGGGATTCAGCAGCTTGGTTTCCCTCCAAATGGGAATG
>NW_024584921.1:2288-9008 GCF_018398535.1 Haplochromis burtoni
TTTGTATTTACAGTGATAGAGAGAGGAGAATTAAGTAGAAAGTAGTTTGGTTGTTACATCTAAACAATTGCACATTGTCACATTTTGTTTTATCAGATCTATCAGTATTTAGCATTGTGTTCCCTTGCTTACACTAAATGCTTCATTGAAAACACAAAAGTGTTTTTATTATAAAGTTCTACTGTGTTTTACTTTATTTACTGAACCTGTGATGATCACATTGCTGTTTCTTACATGACTGCTTGTGTTAGCACCTTCTTCCAAAACCTCGGGTGGCACTGGTTCATGTGCCATTAGTTTTCCGTGCTCATTTTCTTTCTGATTTATGTCCCTTTTAGAGTAACTGTATTTTTCGCCCTTCTCCATTTCATCCAACTGGTTCCTCCTTGTCTCTGTGTAAAATAAGAACAGTAGATTTGGTTTTAACAACCAGTTACCCTGATGATAACAAATAAAACTAGATTATCTGTTTTTATTTAGATTCACTTCATTACACATTTAGAAAATCCCTATTAAAAACATGAGAATAATTTCCCATGTACATGAGGTTATTAATTTGTGACTTACTGGTTATTTGTTGTCTCCATTTAAACATAAACAAGCCACTTGCTAAAGTTAAAATGGTGCAAACAGTCAAACAAACAATGATGGGTACAGCAGGACTGCACACGAGCGGGAAGAAATCATCTGCAATGAGAACATATACATGAATGGCATGACATTTGATCAAACTAGACTCACTTAAAACCAAAATTAACATCATGACACGTATTTACAAATTGTGTTTACCTGGAATGTATATCTGTGTCTCTCTGCTCTGGTTGGTGTTCCTCTGTTGGACTCTGCAGGTGATGTTGTTGCTGTGTCTCTTCTCCACAGTCACTCTGCTGCTGACAGTATAGAGGTCATCAGGACCTCTGAGGGTCTCTGTAGGTCCAGCAGAGAGGAGGTTTCCCTCACCGTCCAACCACAGCAGCTCAGGCTCTGGATACCAGCCTGCAGACTCACACTGTAACACCACTCCGCTTCTGGCTTTATTAATGGCTGATAAACTGATGACAGGCCCAGAAATGGCATCTGATACTGAGCAGAAGATAAAGAATAAAACTGAAGTATAAAAATAAACCTGCAGCATGTACTCAGACCTTTCCTACTCTCAGATCCATAAGTATTTGGACAGCAACAGTTTTTGTAAATTTGCCTCTTTAAAGTACAATAGTAGATTTTAAATCAAATGATCACAATGTTACTAAAGTGCAGCCTTTTACTTTTAATTAAAGGGTTAAGGGGGTTTTGTCCCACAGTCAATTAGTTTGGAACATCTGATTGAATTTAAGCAGAGTATAATTTTATACATTTAAGAAACCATTCTGCTACTTCTGTCAGCACTTACATCATCAGTTAACACGAGTGATGGAGACTTAATTTCACCAGCTAACGAATGCAAGTTCTAACATTTAAAAAAAGTAATTCCTTTCAATGTGACAGGGAATAACAGGTAGCAGGCCTCACCTAGCTGTGAAACTGGGGACTATAATTCTCAAACAGTCAATGCAACACTCTTGTTATTCCCTTTGAATTAATATTGGAATTGTGCTCTTGAATCATATCTTGGAACTTTCTTTTTAATTCCTTTGTCCAGATACATAATAATCTAATGATATTTACTTACCAACAAGTAGCTGAATGAATGAGTTCTTTTCCAGTGCTGGAATAAAACATTTATACGTTCCCTGGTCAGATATTTTCACATTAGAGAGTTTCAGTGAAATGTTTCCATGTTTCAGCTCATCAGGAAACAGTGATGTTCTTCCCACAAATGATTCATGCTTTTTATCTACAAGCTCCTGACCGGAGCGCCACACATAAACAAATCTGGGGTTCAGATCAGGTCGTGTCCACTCCAACGTAAAGTCAGTTTCATATACAGTAGGGTCAACATGGCATGGTAAGAAGATGTCAGCACCAAGTGTTGCCAATTTTAAGATTTGAGGTTGACCTGGAAATCCAAAGTCTCTGTGTTATTTAAAAAATATATATCTATATTCTTTTCTTTTTAGGTCTGCAGCACTTCATGCTTCAATAAGACAGTATATAATTAACAGTTTATTTTCTTTGTAACTCGTAATTTTTCAAGTGTTTGTTATCACAGCTGTATTTACCTCTGCAGATGTGTATTAAGAAAAACTGAAAAACCAATACAGTGAGAATTCGGGGCTGAGATGTAATGCGAAGACGGTCCATTTCGAAGAGAACGGAAGACGACTGAAAGTAAAAAGACAATTAAAAAAACAAAGAGAGAACGAGACAAGAGAGGTTTCAGCTTGACTGACACAAAATTAACTAGAAAAACAAAGCACTCATCTGCAGACAAAGTTCAAAAGTTTCATAACCTAAGCAACTTGAAGGTGAACAAAGCTTTTTCAATTGGTCATTTTACTGTCAGGGTGATGTCACTGCTATAAATGCTAATGTGTCATGGCTTTAAGCTTTCGCTTCTGTTCCAGTTTTTCTTACTGTGTTGCTGTCAATTATACATAAATAACAGCTGATAATCACCAGTATGCTTTTAAATTAAGACACCACAGAACAGTCTCAAAGTGATGTTTTCTGTGAAGTTAAGTTCCAAAATAAATTTTAGATAACACTAAAAAAAACAAATACATACCTGAATGCCGCCGTCCATTATCTCATCACACTGTGTAAATCATTGATAGGTATCTACGGAGCCTGGCAGTGTTCTTAAAGAGGACAAACTGCGATTCCTGGCCAGGTTTTAGCTGCACTGACTAACCTCTTGAGTTGTTGTTAAAAATAAGACGGTTTTGCACAAAGTACAAGAAGAAAAGAAGAAAATAATGATGAGAGCTCTGAATGCAGACCCACTTTAAAAACAATGCATGAAATATTATGAAACCTATATTAATGTCACAGGGTGACGTATGTGTTGCATGTAGCCCATCCTTTAAAATAAACAGACTATCTGTAAATAATTAACAGGCTCACAATATTCAATTGCTCTGTTTATCAGCAGAGTTTCATGCACTGAATTTAGTTTTTTTATTGTAATTAATGTGTCACAATTTTCCTAATGAAAACATTCAAATAGCACAGAATTCACATAGAATCATGTTGTTTTCTCATTGAAAACAGAGTCAAATTTAAGTGAAGAAGTGAACTTTGACAGTGTTGCCAGGTAACAGACTGGTGTCATAAAATAATTCATCTGCAAACCTCAAGTGACGCAATGACCTTGTGCAAACTATCATGAGGAGCACTGCTTGGCAAAATGTTATTTGACTTTTAACAGTTTGCAGGAACCACAATGTGAGATTATACAGCACTTGTATTTTACTTCTATTTTCAGTGGTTTCCATTCCAGGTGATTTCACCTGGAATCATTTGACATCCAAAGTATATAGATGATATATGATTCACTAATAATAAATGATGATAATGTAATATATTACATATTAAGGTCATGCGATCACAGCTGAGGACAGTTCACTCTCCTCCAAGTTTGTTGAAGCAATTCGTAACATACCAAAAACTGTAACTGCTTCTACTGTCACACTCCTACTATTACTACTGCTGAGCTCAATATATACACAGTGTAACATTCACAATTTGATTTACAAGCAAACTGGTAGTTTACAAAAAAACAAAACAAAAAAAAAAACATTTTAGTCCACTTTGCTCATGAAGAGATTTTCAGCTCAGAGTCCTCACTGTGTCCGAGCTGCTGCTACAGCTGAAAAAGCCACGATGGACTCTGCTGCCTGTTGCTGATGAAGTGGTAGAGAACAATTGTGTGGCTATGCTAAATTGGGAATGCAGGAGCTGGGTGGCAAGAGCTTCTTATTGACATTAATATACCAGCTTCCCTCACAGCTATGAAACAGTTTTCTACACTGATGCTGATAAACTGTAAAAGAAAAGGCTGTCGTGTTTGCTGAAACATTTTTTTTCCTATTTTGCTAAATTGACCTATCGTTTTGACCATGTCTCAGCTACGTGAGGGGTTGACCCAATTTAGCAGGACTGTTTCACTAAAGGCTTCACTACTTGCACAAAAGGTTTCCCAGCCATGCCTTTTCTGTGCAACACACAAATCTAGGAGAGGCACGCTATCACCCCAAGCAGCACATCCACATCTGATAAATCATTTGAATATGTCATAATTGGATATTTTATTGTTTCTGTGTAAATTCAGTTAATTTTGAGTCAATTTTAAAATGTTTATTTTTAATAATAATATACCACAGGTAAGATTTCAGAAACTCAGTACAGGTATTACAATAAAATAAAAGAAATAGCAGCAGTTCACTGAAAGTCCTCTAGATATCCAAATTCTCCTTAAATATGCGCATAAATAATTTAATGAATAATCCTTTCTTGTTTGAACATGAGCTAATGTTTGGTTTCCCTTTGTCTTCTTTACATTTATAAACATAATAGATTAAAAATACATCATATACACATGTACAACACAGTTCTGTGATAGGTTGGTAGTATGCCTGTGCTGTGAGGTCCATGCCTCCACATGCAGGTAGGTTCATATAATATATTAAAACTTATATGTTTAGTGTAGGGTAGAATTGTATATAAACTGGTAAAATATAAACAAAATGCTTATAAGGTTATTTCATGTTTAGTGTGCATATTATTTATTAATGCCATTTGCACTTCTCTCAAACACAATGTCAGTCTTTTGTTTGCTATTTTTATCCAACTTAATTTGTACTTTTCTTAGTTTCACGGGTGCCGGGGCGAGCAGCAGAGCGAGGAAACAAAACACCATGGAACACAGACGAGCCGACAACAAACGCAGACAGACACCCACTATATATACACACACAAGGAGACCAGGAAATGACATACAGGTGGGAGACACAGCTGATTCTAATATACATAATGACTGGAGGATACAAGCTGAACAGAATGACCACAGACACAGACCTTCAGAGTAAAAGAGGAAATCCAAAACACGAACTCAGGGACATAAACCGGGCACAAGAGGAGGACACAGGGTACCAAAATCAGAATAAACTAGAACAGAGGAAAATAATCATATAAAACCCAAAACGCTGGGTCAACGACCCAGCACCATGACAGTTTTTTATGTCTCTTATAAATATATAAATTCCTGCACTCTCTCATATGTGTAGTTTTAGTTCATTAAAAGTACCTCAGTGCCTTGTATAAGTAATAAAATAGAAGAAAACAAATAAAATGTAGAGAACATGTTGCTTGTGGTCAGTGTGTCCACAGTGTGTGATGTCGTATAAGATGCATTGCTTACTCCAGTAGGGCATGAGCATCACATTGTTGGTAGCCACATGCTTTCCTCATTATTAAGGTCTTTTCTGTTTCATATCATCAGTAATTCTATCAACACTGTAACTAATATGAAAGTCAAGCAAAAAAAAACAAGTTGACTTTCTCTACAGAAATGTTATTCTGGATTGATCTGATATTGTATAGAATAAAAACTGATATAGTCTTTGCATAGAATAGTTTTATTGTATTCTGTAACAGTGGTAGGTGGATAACTTGTTCCTGCATAAAATTCTATACTTGTGTGTTATTTGTCAAATACCCTGCAGACTGTGGCTTTACTCTTTATTTTTTATTTTTATTATGCATGTGGTAAAATTTCTATCACAATTTCATTAATTTTTGCAAAGATCTTGGATAATTTGTTGCCCCGTTTAATTGCATTACATTGAATATACACAACTGCCCAGTCAGCAGAAGAACCTTTCACTATAGACATAAGCATAGGAAGCGGAGGAGGTTTCTAAAATACAATTATTACTTGGACATGATTGTGCTCCAACACTACTTGGCCTGTTTTTACTCTTGGCCATGCGATTAAATGTTACAGGTGCATGAATGTTAAACTAGGTCATTTTAGCCTGTAGGTAGGTGGTTGCTAGGTAAGATTCAAGAAGTTTATTGTCACATACACAGTAAAACACAAATGGTTATGCAGAGCAATGAAATTCTTACTTTGGAAGTTCCCTTCACACAACTACATAAACAACTAACTAAAATAAATAATAAACTTAACGCTTAGCATTGAAAATAATAAATAAGGTAAAACAAGCACTTATGTAGCACTTCTATCTTATGTAGCTTATGCGTGGGTGTAGTCAGACTTTCACATTATAACATTAAAAGTTTCAGGGGTCTAAGATGTACTTGTGTTCTGAGTTTGGTTGCGCAACTCCATTCAGGATGTAGAAGTAAAATTACCATTCAGAAAGTTTACAGTGGTGACTGATAGGTTTGTAGCTCAACCCTATTCGCTGGAACGTTGAAGACAATTTAGTTACACAGCAAAGCAAGACACGAGTAGGCAAAGTTCTTTATGTTTCTCGTGCACGGGAGAGAACTGGACAAACGCCGTTCCTTCACTTCCCTAAACCTGCTGATTTGGAAGTCCAGCAGTTCATCTAAAAAAAAGGCATTATGTCTGTGAAGGTTCTCAGTCATCCAGGTCATCGTAGACTAAGGAGCTTCGAAAGAAAAGCGTTTGGACTTCTTTGAGTTGCTTGAAGACGTTTCACCTCTCATCCGAGAAGCTTCTTCAGTTCTAAGGGTCACCCTGATAGGGTGGGGCCAGGTTTCACAATGAGCTCACCCGAAACCCTGGCTGATTAGGACCCACACCCGCTTTCACACCTTGGCTCATGTGATTAGGTAGAGGATCATCAG
>NW_024584921.1:10018-11552 GCF_018398535.1 Haplochromis burtoni
TGACCCATGATTTGAATTCTTTACTGGTGGCCAGTTCAGCTGACCAATTGAAAAGACATTCATATGGCTTATGGCTGAGATGCAGCAGGCTGGGTTTGAGTGGGGACTGTGGGGCTTTGCTGCAAGACTTCTGCTCTTTCCTGTCTATCATTCACTACTGATCTTTCACATAAAGAGAAATAGTTCAAAAAGAAAAAAATTCCTCAAACTGCAAATGAAAAGAGAGTAAAGGAGATACCAGAGGAGAGATATGTTTTTTTAAAGGATTGAGAGTCATTATGCGAAACCCTGATGTCATCTCCTGTGTGAACATTGGGCAGTCAATCAGTTGCTTCCTTGTACTACTGAAACAGAAGCACACATTCATGGTATTGAAATAGATAAAATTTGGGTCTTTGACTAAGCATAAGGTATGTGTACTCATACCTTGTAGAACAGAGTTTAGTATGGATGACGTGGTTGACACAGATGGACAAAGAAAAGCTAAAACAAAAAAAGGTGAAGCTGAAAGAAAAAGAGAGAAAAAAAGAAACTAGAAATCGATGCAGCAACATGTCGTCAGTCAGAGCTCCTGCAGCACCATCAACAGGAGTGCCACCAGTAGCTAATATATAAAACATCCAATACTTTTCTGATGTACCTAAAAGAAAATTCAAATCCTTTTTGAAGATTTTACTTTTTTTTAAAAAAGGTTGCAGTTAAATAAAAATGGTAAATTTACTCAACATTATATGAAATTTGTATTACTCATAAAAAAGTAATTCTGATGAATTCACATGATATAGTCTTGTTTTTACTAATCATCACTTTAGCCTGTGCGCTTTTCCTGTGTTGCTGATGAGACTGATCTTCACACGCTCTCCAGAGGCCCATTCGATCATGCCAACCACGTAACATCAACATTGTCAGGATTTGAGTTCCTGACACCTGCTCAGTGTAACTGTAAATGTAGCCAATAAAAATGTCACAGATGTCCACGTAAAAGTAACAATAAGAGAGACTGAAACAAGAATCTAGGAACACAGAGACTCAAGGTGAGTGTTTTCTCAGCTTTCAGTTTAAAGTTTTCTTTAAATGTGTATGTGATGTGATCTGTAATTTTAACTTCCAACCTGTCATCAATTTATCCTGTAAAAGAGAGATCAAGAGAATGAAAAAGGAGAAAAGGGGAAATAAGCAATAAAAAAGTTCATTGGGTGTAAATCCAAAGTGTTTATAAGTGAATGTGTGTCATTTACATCTTTCAGTTATATCTACAAGTGAAAAGAAATATTTCAGTATACACAAATCATGATTGTTTGTGTTTAGGTAGTACTCATTGTTCATCAGCATGCAAGCAGCAGTACCTAACAGGAAGTGTTGCCACATCTCTTGACATTGTCCAAAATGATGTCACCTCTCTTTGAGCTATGATTGACTGAACCACTCTGATGCTTTTCCTGGAAACTTGTCTGAGATTTCTCAGGCTGTGGTTCAAATTTGCTCATCACTGGCTGAGAGAGACAATATATAGAGATTAATGTGTGTGTAAGAC
>NW_024584922.1:0-10344 GCF_018398535.1 Haplochromis burtoni
GCTGTTCCTGCCTATCATCCTGCATCAAACGGGGCAGCAGAGAGGTCAGTACAAATCCTGAAACGATCCCTGATGAAGAATGTGCTGGAAGCAGATGGTAAGGCCACATTGCCACTCAGTCATCGTTTGGCAAACTTCCTTATCATGTATCGCAGTACACCGCACACTGTGACGGGTCGTACACCAGCAGAGTTGTTCCTGAAACGTCAGATCCGGACTCGCTTCAGCCTGCTGAAACCTGAACTAAGCAGACACATTGAACAGAAACAGTCTGAGCAGAAGCGACACCATGATTACAAAACCCAACCTGTTCGTGTTTTTTCGGAGGGAGACGCTGTGCGTATCCGAAACTTCAGGGGGGGGGAAACAAAATGGACTCAGGGAACAGTTCTGAAGAAAATGGGAAGTGTTACTTACCTGATACAAGAGGGACAGAGAACACGCACAATACATGTGGATCACCTGTTACCATGGAGACAGACTGTGGAGAAACCCCCAGTTATATTTTCACCGGTTTCAGAGGGACGGCCAGAAGTGATTATGGACAGTGTTGTTCCAGAGATACCACCAAGTCCACCTGGGATTTTAACATCACACTCCTTACCTCCTGAACCACCTAAACAGACAACCGATGAACCACCAGTATCCACCCCAGAAACCACCCAAAGCCCATCTGTGGAACGCAGATACCCAGAGAGACGCAGAGTTCCCCCAAAGAGACTGAATCTTTGAAAATGTAGAGTTATGTTTTAGTTATTTACTGCCAGTTATTTTAGAAGTGAAGAGTTAATAATGGAAGTAATGGCTACATTTGTTCATTGTTCGTAAGGGCCACAGAATATTTCTTTTTGGTGGGGGCAGTGAAATACATTCTTTAAAGGGTTGCTTACTTCAATTACAAATCTAAAAGGGGAGGAATGTAATAGAGTGAATTGTTGCCCCCCAGTGGTAAAATACAGAAGTGCCTGTTACAGGGCTAGTTCTTGGTTGACCAATATATAACAACAAAAAAGGGTAGTTTTCTGCACCGCTAAGAAACAACAAGTTAGTGTGTGATGTCCTGCTGTTCAATAAAGGCACCTATCCACGTCCTTCTGTCCTGATCCTTTTAAGAGCCTAATCCAGAATATCACAACTGGCGACGAGGATTCTAAAGATTTCCACAGCGATCTGACAGCGTGGAAAAGTGTGAAAACATCCACGATCACCAACGGATTTCGAAGGGCTGGACTGCTGCATGATGGAGAGGAGGACACCGCCACGGCCCTTCAGAGGGTGTTCGACTCTGACACTGACAACGAGGATTTGTTTGGTTTTGAAAGTGACAACGAAGGAAAGAAGCTGAGAGTGGATGACGAAGCCACCCTGAGCCTGTTCGTATCCGACACTGGAGAAGAGGACTTTGGTGGTTTTAGTGCGCAGGAAGAAGAGAAAGATGGTGGTGAATGACTGACTTTTCTTCTTGTTAAAGCTGTGTCACTGCACCTGAGCCTAAAAGGTAGTCCGAATCTATTTTTCTGGTGTGCTGTAGGTTATTGTTATGTACTACATTTGTTACTCATTTATGAAGCACAGTACATGTTTCGTACTTGTAATTACCGCTACTTGTACATATACCTAAAAAGTTATGCAAATATGTACCCATAACTTGTTTTTCAAAATATTAATAAAAGGGGTGTGTCTCCAAACAGCCGTCTCTTTCCTGACAATTCCCTTTGTGCATATTCTCTTACATATGATAAGTCAACATTGAAACACCTGCGGCTTTTAGTCAGGTGTCTATGTCTATATGAAGTCCATTCCTTTTTAAAATATTTAATAAAGTCTTCATCTTTAAGCAGTGATGTATTAAATCTCCAGTTTTTACTTGGCGTAGTATTATTCTTGTGCATTAGTGTTAAAGATACAGGAGCATGATCGCTGACAGCTATAGGATGAATCTCAGTGTCTGAAATGTCACTCAGCAGTGAGCTGCTGACCAAAAAATAATCCAGACGAGAGTAGGAGTGATGAACATGTGAGAAAAAAGTATATTCCTTACTGTTGGGGTGAAGGGAGCGCCATGCATCGCAAAGGCCAAAGTCGCTCATATACTGTTTGATTATATTTGTGGACTGCCAATTGCGCTGAGTTCCTGTTGTGTTGAGCCTATCCATTTCTTCATTTAGTCCAAGGTTGAGGTCGCCGCCAAGAATGAGTGTGCAATCGAGGTGTTCAGAGAGTGCACTAAAAAATCCGTGGAAGAATGAGGGTTCATCAACATTTGGACCATATATACTTACAATACATAGTTTTTTGTTCAATATTGATAGTTTAATAATTAGAAATCTACCCTCTGGATCTATAACTGTATCGAGTACTGTAAAATTAACATTTTTATGTATTAAAATCGCTACTCCCCGTTGTCTAGAATTATAACAGGCTGCAAACACGTTAGGAAACTCAGGTGTTTTAAGTTCGTTTAAACCTGTGACAGGTCTGTGAGTTTCTTGTAATAAAACAACATCTGCCTGTAGTTTTTTAAGCTGGTTAAATATCTTTAACCTCTTTCCTCTGGTGCCAGCTCCATTTACATTCCATGTGACAAACCTCAGCATGCCCATAATTGTGTGTGTATGTCTAATGATGTACGCTGGGTGTTTCGTTTAGACAGGTGGAGAGAATGTGGAAACATCCCTTGTTTGTAAATAGAAAGAGAAAAAGAAGTGTGGTGAGAGGCTCCATAAGTCTGACTATGTGTGTGAATATTCACTAATATGAACAAGCGTGGTTTGCTTATGTGTCCTGCAAGTCTGTGCGTGCTGTGAGGCTGTTGTGAATGTGCTGCCGTTGAGCGGATGTGTTTGCGTGATCGTGGTGTGAAAATATGGAGAAATAGAGGGTGTTGTTTGTAGGTGAGTGGGGAAGTAGGTGATCACAGCAGTGAAAGACAAGAGAAAGAAAGAAACCACATGAACTGTGAGCAAAGGTTACTTTTAAAATGTATTCCATTACAGAATACAGAATACATGCCCCAAAATGTATTCTGTAACGTATTCCGTTACGTTACTCAATGACAGTAACGTATTCTGAATACTTTGGATTACTTAATATATTATCATGCTTTTTACAACAACGTGAATGTACTATTGCTGTGTGATTTATTACTATTACTGAAGGTCCGCGACTCCGAACTGTAGTAAAGGGACCTCTGACTAATACGGCGGGGTCCCTGTCGGCTCGTAGCCGAAAAATAGCTTTACTTTGTTGTGTGGGTCAACTTTTCTTGCGAGAGACAGAGAGAGGCGTTGAAAGACTGCTCCAACGGAACTTATTGTTTTCGGAGGAAAACACGAACACGGTGTACAGTCGAGTCTTAATAGCTTACTTACAACTGGGCTCGTCAGGCACTCTTCTTGGCTGCAGTGGTTATTATTATATTTACATGCTTCCAGCTCCCGTTTTTCCTCGATGACAACTCGTACCTTTCCACTCCCCTTTTTCTCCCTCCTCGCGCTCACAGACCCATAACGTGTATGGCAGTGCATTCTCCCTGCAGCACGGACTACACTGCCCATGATGCTACATTCTTTAGAGCTATGCTTGTAGCATTCTGCCTGTTAGCTTAGCACAACAACAACAACAACGAAAAGGCGCTCTCTCACCCAGGAAACACACAGTCGCAGAGAGAGAGAGAGCGTCGCCCTGTAACCATGGCAACCGTAACGCTGCCGCCTGGAACAACAGAACGTAGCTGTCAAACAAAACCCAAACAGTCCTGACCCGCGACAACATGAAACAGGAAAGTACCGCAGTGTAATCCATTTATTTCAACAAAGTAACTGTATTCTGAATACCACCTTTTTAAACGGTAACTGTAACGGAATACAGTTACTCATATTTTGTATTTTAAATACGTAACGGCGGTACATGTATTCCGTTACTCCCCAACACTGTCTGTAGCATCAACAAAAAAAAACGGAAACATTCCAATTAAAGTAATGACGGAGGGTGACGGTGTTATATCTGCTATGACATCATATTGATATTACTAGGTTAAACCCATGTTAAAGGAGAAAGTGTGAATGAATAAGAAAAGAGTGTAGCGGGTTCTTATCTGGAGTGCAGTCAATATAACCACGGTGTGGTGCCGGGGTCGCGGTAGAGCTGTCCGTCCACGTAGAGCCGGTCCACGGCGATGACAGCACGGGAGCCTTTCTGGATGAAGCTGGGATCTGCACGGCAAACTTGTAAGCCCTAGTTTGGCTCCCAAAAGAAAGATGCTCGAGTTGTTCTCAATGCGTGTCCAGCGGGGTGGCCTGGGGGGGCACAGGCCACCCCCCCAACCAGACTGGCCACCCCAGGTGCCACCCCAAAGGCAAAACAATAAAATTCAATCAAATATCAAATGTCCGATTATGTTTTCACGGTGAAGCTCAGATATCCGAGTGTAAGTGAATGCAGCATCGGCTTCTGCGCTATGTGCATCACGTTAGCAAAGGTAGGAGAGCCAAGCACGAAAGACGGCACTGCAGGAAACAATTTTTCGGTGAAAGAAAATGAGGACAGAATAAATGTCCCGGTAAGTAATATTAAGTTTGTTGAGTTTAGTAAACTTCGGTGAAATTAGAATACCAAGGAAAAAATAACACTTAAAGAATTATTGCAGCCGTCGAATATTTCAGACAGTATGCTACTGAGGGCAGCTAACATAAGAGTTATGAGTTATAAGATATAATCTAAGTCGTAACATTGCTGTATGGAGCTGCAGATTTGGTTGCAGGTTAACATAGCTGGACTGGCCATCGGGCATACCGGGCATATGCCCGGTGACTTATTTTTTTTTTTTTTTGTAATGGCATGAACAATGAGAGGTGGTGGATTGGCCAGATGCAGGTCGATGTGTAAAAATAACTCAGTTGTTTGGTGGTGGCTATGGCGGGGCTTCCACAGAGGCCAGCAGGTGGATGAGGGAAGGGGAGGCAGGAGGAGAGCCCCGAGGCAGCCACCAGTCCGAGTGTCAGGTGAACTGAACTTCAGGTAAGAAGTTATGACCTGCAGTCTATCTGGGTCAGATATAAACCAAGTTTAGGTGGAGTTTATTTTCGTTGTGCTGACTTTTTACCGTCAGTTGCAATAACTCGTACTGCGTTCTAGCCAGCTTGATGGAGTTTTTAGGTGGGTGGGTTCTATGATGTTACTGATAGTGAACTTTATTTTATTCATAAGGTTAGTTAGTAGAGTTGCCAACGGCTCCTTAAAAAAATGGAATGGTCCCTCATTCAGAGAAAATATTACACGTTTCGTATTGAGCTGAGAAGAGACGCAGTTTGTCCCGGACTTTAGCTAGAATGGAAAAAGACACAAAGCTGGAGTTATTCTGTCGTTACGCTGCACAGCTGCCTCTTCTTCTCTCCTATTCTCTCCCCCTGCCTCTCCTGTTGCTACTTCAATCATGAAACTGATCAATGATCAGCTGATCGGCTTTTCTCTCTTGTTTATTTATCGCCCACTTTGCGCCAGAAAGAGGAAACCAGCGGATGTCGCGCTAAACAACAGCAGCACTTTTAAGCTTGATCAGCTGTTGTTAGAATTTATTTAATATTAATTTCTAGTATCAGCTGATGTTTGCTGGAGCCACAGCTGTAAAGCTGCTGGTCATGATATGGTTTGGTATGTGGTGAGAGGGAAACATGAAGATGAAACCAGGAGATGTCCTTACTGGATCATCAGAGCTGAACAGGTGATGGAGAAACAGGTTTACCTTTTAGGTGACATGAATGAGTTGAAGGGAAGTTATGAACTGTTTCTGAGAGACAAATAACCCCAGGATCCTTTTTTAGGTAGCTGACAGCTGGTAACTGTGCAGGTGCGGGTCTAGCAAAGTGTTGCCAGGGGGGCCAGGTAGGGCATTAACAGGGAGAGGGGGCACAAAGAAATACTTTTCTTTCTTATTCTCATTTAAAATGTCTAGCTTTTATTAAATAATTATCTAAATCTTACAACCAAAGTTTTTATCTGATGTAAAATGTATAGAAATCATACATATACCAACAAGACTGTACATCACTGTCACAACAGCATTTGTTTTCATTCAAAGGCTTTATGGCTTTAATACCTGGTGGGCCGGTCTGTAGTCAAAATGCCCGATTTTCTGTCCCAGTCCAGCCCTGCAGGTTAATACTGGCAGTGTCACCATGCCAGCTGACTGTATTTCATCATCAGCCAGTGTTGTTCTTGATCAATATTACCAAAGTTTACCATAAGGCAGCATAGAAAGTATTTACTTGCTTTCAGGTTTTATTCAAATGTTAGTCTTTTCAGTTGTTTCCCCACTTTTTTCCTGTTTCAAAATCAAACACCAGTTTGTGAGAAGATTATCTTCTTTTTTTAACAGGCAGATAAAGTTTTACATTGGAATTGGCTAATTTGTCAATTGTTTGTTACAAATGTTCGTATTTTAATATTCAAAAATGTTTTTGCCCAAAACATATGTGCACTATATGTCAGTAAAAATACTATGCAAATATTGCTGTCCTTGAATGCTGAGTAAACACTGACAAAGCACTGATTGTATCTCTTGTACTTTATCAACGCAGTATCTAAAAACTTTGCACCGTAGTGGTTAAAATCTCATTCTAATAAGAGTTAAAAGCGCATTCGGTTATTAGGTTTATAGGATTATTGAATTATGGTTAACGGTTGGTAGAATTTTTTTAAACATTATCTGCCAATTACATCTGCCACCCTTCTCCAAATCTGTGCCCCTACCTGGCCCCCCCAACAAAAATTTTCTAGACACGCCACTGGTTCTTCACCAACAAAAAAATGAATTCTAATGTTTTCTGCTCTTGCTCTTGACGAAGGCGGACACACTTTTCTCGGGGAGGCTCTCTGCCGTGAGTTCTCAGAATCGGTTCCTTGAGCACAAGAAATGACAACATCACAGAACGCAAGTATGGTGAACCTTGCGGCTCTCCAACGGGAGATTGAGAGACCAGTGTTGGACTGTAGAACTCCTTTGAAATTCATATGAGATGTTTGCACTAAAGTAAAAAACACCATCACTTCATGCGGATACCCTTACCGGTCGCAAGGCTGGAGCTGAACAAAATCTCCCTGATAACGACTGTGTTTAGTCTGTTCCTTCCCATTCCATGCAAGGCCACCTGGGTTGGCTGGAAGACTGTTTAGTTAGCCTAGCAGGGTGAAGGACACTGTCTCAGCTGAACTCTGGACACGCACACATACATATACACTGATATGCACACACTCATCCCCCCTCCCTTTCCTAACGCCTTTGATGCTTGTTCCCTCCTGGGAACACGGCGGGTCTGAGCCCGCGCTGGAATGGTAGCGTGCAGGATGGCTGCTGTGTTTGCTTCGGATTACTCCTCACCCCCCACCCGACCCTGTGGCTTGTCACGTGTTCCATAATGTTGTGCTGTGGACATTTATGTGCTTTTTGTGCAGAGGAGTTTTTTTGTTTCCTGTTCTCATGCTGTCCTCCCAGGAGCCCAGCATGAGTAGAGGTCTCTTTTTTTCCTCTTGTACTTTCCCATTGTAGTGTATATTTCAGTGTTTTTCTGTAACGCTACCGATCTCCGACCTGTATCCCCATGTGATGTCTGTGTTGTGTGTGTAAGGTCGGGGGGGGGGGGGGGGGGCTCCTATTTCATGTACTCTGCAATGTCGAATAAAGTGTCCTTGTAGTGTTTACTTTTTTTCTAAATAAATAGCTGTGAAAAAACCATCAAAGTTGAGGTAAGTATTCACCACAGTATCGTGTTTTTTTTTATTAGGGTCAAATTTCTCTTTGGGTAAAAATTAAGCCAACATCCAAGTGTCAAAGGTCGGTTCTAAAAAACAAGTCAGTCCCTGAAGCTTATTTGTGCCACAGATGCTAATTCAGTGACTGTGGGAATGTGTAAGGAATGTTTTGGGACCTGTCTGATCTTAAAAACTAACTTTGTTGTTACATTACAGCAATATTGAGGAAAGATTTAACGGCTGATCATGGAGCTGAATGAAGGTCAAAGGGAAAGTCCATGCCATGCTTCCGGTTATGCTTCCATCCGGCGTAGTCATCCAGCCAGTCCATGCTAAATCGCCTCTCCTGAGCCGGAGTGGTATAACGTGTTGTAGAAAAGTTTGATCGATTCGCTCTCTCGCTCTCTCTCTCCTCTCTCCTCTCTTTCTCACTCTTACACAAAATAATAAATTCTCTGGGGTTTTTTTTCTATATGTTTATGGTACCCGACGGAGGAAGCATTCCCGACCGGGTAATTACAGATGAACCGAACGGTCGTCTGATCCTTCTTGATGTCGTAAAACAAGGCCGTTTTCTTTTAGGGATTCTGTCTATTTTCTGTTAATGGAGAAAACCTGTTGTAAAAGTAGCTCAAAAAATGAAGAAAAATCTTTACTTTGGTATAGAGTGGCTGCACAAAACCAAAATACTCATCAGGGTGTTTTAGGATAGAGTTCTGAATATGTGCTTTTTTTCCACTAAGGGTTACTTTACACATACAAGGAGTTGAGACCTGTATGAAATCAGCCGCATCGCATCTGTTACTGTAGACAGTGAAGGGGGTGTTGCTGATCACTAATGAGGACCAGTCGCTGCTGCTGCCTTCCATGCTTACGGCGTCGGGAGAGCAGATCTCTTCCCCCTCCTTTTTTCCCACCGGATGCGATTAGTCACACATATGGAATCGATTAGACACTGCTGGAGTACCCCCCTCCCCTCACCGGATGCAATTCGTTGCGCTTATGGATCATATTACACACATCTGGATTCGATTAGACACTTCCGGAGTACTTCCAGTAAGGTCAAAAGGTCAAGGCTGGGGACATCAATCAAATTGATGACACAAGGTGTACACCTATGTTTTATATATAAATATACATAGGCCCAGGCCACTTGCTGCCACGAGTTTCAGTCCCGATGGACATCCTTTCAGCGAAACAGTACTCCCTGATTTCAGTTCCTTACATAGTTGGATTAAAGAAACAACATTTCACAGACAATAAAACAAAATTTTAAATAGAAGCAATAAATAAAATACCAATGTTAAAAATTTAGAAACAATTGTCAGTGGCAGTGACATTACAATTTTCACATACAGTAGTTATCCAAATTAAACACTTGAACGAAATGATAGAAATAACAAATTGTCATACATGGTGAAAGGAAGACCAGAGTATCATTGTTTTTATTTTCTTTCACTGTGGCAATAACATCCAAAACAAAAGAAACATAAAATGTTCTAAAACCAGTGACTCTCATTTTTTTGGTACTCTATCCATATTTAATGCATTTTAGATGATTTTTGTAAAAGTGAAGCTTCAGTTTGAACTCAACATCACCTTGTCCAGGGTATCTAAATTTGTTGTACAAAGGACTCTTGTTTTCTGATGTTGTGAGTTGATGGTCAATGGACACATCACCACATGTGGCAACTAGCAAAGTGCCCAGACCATCCATAAAGAACTCTGGAGAAAGAAAGAGACATTTTCCCCATAAGGTAAAAAACTTTAATTGCCACTCAGAACTCAAACTTTGATGAGGTCTGGACTTACCTGAATGTGCTGTCCGCTGGAGCTTAGGATCAAAGCCCACCCTCTGCACGGCATCTGTGCGTGCCAGGAAGAAGTTGACAACTCCATTGGTCATAGAACATTGTGGGTAACCAGGAAGTGTTTGAAATTTCCCTCCAGATTTCCTGTAAAGGCAGCCACCTTCAATTTCATCTCCTTCCTCATAGATGAGAGCAAAGTAAAACTGATTCCCTTTCACCGACCCACCAACCTAACAAGAACAGAGAACATTACAAATCAAATCTTTACTAATAAATACTCTGATGTAGATATTATTGTTCATGACAACCACTAGGTTGCTGTCATCATTAATTATTATCTAAAACGTTTATGTATTAAATGAAAATCTGAATATATGAATGAAAATCACATTTGATATTTGTAATTTGCTTTTATATGTTATTATTATGAGTCGTAGTTATATGCAGTGGCTTAGGAACATCAAGTACTATCTACACATCGGACATGTTTAAGTGACAAAACAGAACAAGACACTTTTTATGCAGTAGTCACAAAGGTGTTTGAATTGTAAACGTTTCAGACAGAATGAAAAAAATCTAAATGCAACTGTTATTTACATGTATTATATATTATATTCATATTTTAACCCTGAAAAAGTAATTATTCCCAAGTCTAATACAATCTTGAAAAAAGAACATGGTATTTTCATAATACACAGCCTGTTCTCTTTCTCAGACCATTAATAAATATAGTTTTTCATGTTTTCAGTTACCAGGAAGTGAATGAAAATATAATAATTATTAT
>NW_024584922.1:10433-11549 GCF_018398535.1 Haplochromis burtoni
TAGTTATATGCAGTGGCTTAGGAACATCAAGTACTATCTACACATCGGACATGTTTAAGTGACAAAACAGAACAAGACACTTTTTATGCAGTAGTCACAAAGGTGTTTGAATTGTAAACGTTTCAGACAGAATGAAAAAAATCTAAATGCAACTGTTATTTACATGTATTATATATTATATTCATATTTTAACCCTGAAAAAGTAATTATTCCCAAGTCTAATACAATCTTGAAAAAAGAACATGGTATTTTCATAATACACAGCCTGTTCTCTTTCTCAGACCATTAATAAATATAGTTTTTCATGTTTTCAGTTACCAGGAAGTGAATGAAAATATAATAATTATTATTAGATATATATTATCTCAATAAATATATGCAAAATCCTGTGGTTCTCTAGGAATTTTAAGCCAAACCAAATCTAACCTGTTTGACATTGTTTGGCAAGAGCTATGAGTTATATGATACGTTATGACTACCATGGTGTGCAGGACAAAAGGACCTAAATGCAAAGGCTCAAAAGCAGGAAAAGCAACTCAAAATGCACCATTAAAAGGGGTTAATAAACAGACCAAGAAATATAGAGCCCATAAGTGGAATGATAAAGACTGAAGAGAGACTTTAAATACACACAAGGAAGTAAGGGTGAGTCAAGACATCTGGGGAGCAAAAACAAACCTCAGCTAAGTCAAGTTAATGACAAATTTTAACCAAGAATAAAAACCTAATGGTTGTGTATGTGTGTCTGTGTGTGTGTTTGTGTGTTTAACAACGTAACAACAGCCTTAATGTTTGGCTCAGATTTAAGTCTCAATGGGTCTTGATAGATGCCTTTCATTCACCATATTATAAAGAATTATGAAACAAATAAAATACTGAAAACAGCTTGGCGCCTCACAAAGGCATCTTGCTGCAAAGCTAATGTCTCCTTCTGGTGTAAATTTTTAACTAATTCCTTTTAAGATTATTCACAACAGCAGTGCAGTACACCAGCTTTCTTAATGAACAAATTTACATGTGAAACTTTGACTGAATGTGTAAAATTAAATGACATTATGTCTTTGTGCATGACGGTGTCTTCGAATAAGATTCAATTCAATTCAATTCAATTTTATT
>NW_024584923.1:0-5986 GCF_018398535.1 Haplochromis burtoni
CTTTACCTTTGTTAGATCACATTTATGAATTAATGTGCTTCTCGTTTTTCTTTTATATAAAATGTTATAAATAAATCAGTTATAATCAAGTGGAGTGAGTGGAAAGACACAACACATTTACACGTGAAAAAATAATTAATTGTTTAATTTTTCTTTTGAAAAAAACTGAACACGGGTCTCACAGACCCGAACACCATACAAGGGTTAAAGTCTACTTAACACTTTATTTTTAAGTCTGCCCAATTTTGGCCAGGGATATTATTTTTGTTTCTCTGTTTTGCAGTTTAAATATTTTTCCCCAAAATTAAAAGAGCTTGAGTTTACAATATTCATGTCCATGTCTATTATTTGATTCTTTTGCCCACTAAATCCCTTTTAAATAAAAAATAAATAAATTGCACTTTGGGGCAAATTTTCTTGTGCGATTAAATGCGATTAATCATGGTTAATTAATTACAATAACTTCTATAAGTAGAGTAAGATAAATATGGTACCCTAAATATTATTATTTACTCTCTGACAACATCATAATGTGAAGTCTGGTTAAACTTTCAAGGGTCATATCACATTGTGGCATAGATAGCTGGCCAAAATTCATTACTGCATGAAAGGTCTCACTTCTATCCACATTTTCATGGAAAGCAACCTTTACCTATTATTCCTTCTGTAACACTCTAAAATAATCTCTTAATATAATTATTTTTACACTGAATTATATTGTTTCTTAAAATTGTAAAATAATAATAAGAAATTAGTTAATTGATTACAGTAATTAACAGAGCCGAAATGGATTTTCTCGGCCTTGAAAATGTTACAAGGTTTTATTTTATAGCTTAATGTTATGAGGGCTCAAAAACATTGGACAAAAATAGGAAATTTCAGCTTAGTAATTACATTTTAAGTTGTGGTAACTCCAAATACTTTAAAAGTATGAAGGCAATATTTTGTACTGCTTGTACTTGAATATGATAAGGCTGTATCAAAGCTGATTATGAGGGGGCTTAGTTGGAACCTTTGAACCTTTTTCAGAAATTAGTGATTTTAAATGGAATGATCCATGTGTGATGTGTTACTGCATACTGCATACTGAGTATGAGAAAAACCACTCAAGAGAGAGAAGCTTGCTCTCTTGTCTCTCACATACAAGAGCGACAGAGAAACTACACTGTTTTTTTTTCAAAGCAAAACTTTTAAAAATGTAGAAATTTGGCTTAATCTTGCATCACTCAAAGTTGTTACTAAACCCACTTTTTGTAGAAATTTAAAAAATTACACATTGAACTCAAGGTAATAAGTGCCTAACCATTAAAGTATTATAACAATCAGTGTTCTTACAGTCTACATATTGTCTGTAGCAATTATTTATGAGGGTATATATAGCTATGCTAAAGCAGTTCATTTATTTTGTATCAACAGTAGCATCACTTAACTTACCTATAAGAAGCAACAAAATTGATATCATCAGTCCAACAGCCATTGTTTAATAAGTTAAATCTGTAAAAGAAACATATGTCAAGGTTATGCGCACAGATTAATAAACAAAAAAAAAAAACTAGTTAAAAACGCAGGATAACAATTTTACAAAAATACAAAAGGTTTTGATCATTAACTGTACTCATCATAACACTTCTCAATAAAAAAAAAACTATGTATGACAATTTTAAAATAACATATGTAAAATAATTCATTAGGATTAGTTTAACAAGTTAGTGAAAAAATGAAAAGTCATATTCACAGTACATGAAATCTATTTTGTATATTGTACTTACCAAAACTGAGATCAGATGAAAATTTATTAATTCTCTTTCTGTTTTTTATCTCCTGTAGATATTCACCTCTTTGCTCTGTTAAACCTTATGTTCACACCTCTTGTGGCCTTATATAGTTCAGAAGAGTGAGGGCTAATGACGTATGTGAGAGATGATAGAAGAGATGAAAAACGTCACATCACAGGATTCACAAGTTTGTCAAGTGATCAACCTGAAAGTTTCTTGGCTCAGGATCACAGCCTCTCCCTTCTTTTTGTTAGTGACCTCAGTTACTCATGGACGTAGAGGCAGACAAACAAAAAATGAAATCCAGTAGAGCGAAAAGCAGTTGGAAGAAATGTAACATAATCAAAGTAAGCAGACACCTTTGTTTATTATAGAGTATGAGTTTTCAAAATGTTTTCACTGTACCTTGTAATACGAAACTTTTTTTTAAAAATTAGAGATATTTGTCTCTACATATATACCACACTCATTTGCCCAAAAATTCTAATTTAACTCCTTTCTCATATTTTCAAACGACAGTTTTCTTGAAGAGTTAAAAAAAAAAAGGATAAAGAAACAAAGAAACAAGAACAAGACATTAAGAATATTGGTCCAGCTTAACAATTGTTTGTTATTTTTATGTATTTTATGCATTGCTACATCAACTCAATAAGCAGTTTACTTATTAAATCATTAAGTAGGCTAAAGGTTTAGTGCTATTGTCATCTAAAAAAAATCTACACATTCCACACTCAAAGAAACAAAAAGGCAGTATTTTGTACAATAAAATAAATACCAAATTATTAGGTCTACCTTGTACCTTGACTGCCTTTTTTTTTAATGCATTGGCACATGGCTCACAATATCTCAAACTCTAACATGCACTATAAAAATTATATATATCTTCTAAAAGACTGCAAGTACTCCAGAACATCATTTGTCAGAGATAGGTTTTCGTATTCATGAATAAGCCATTGCTACTAGAATGACACATTCATTCAAACTGGGGTGGAAGTGAAACCGTTTCTTACATACTCAGATAAAACCTACATGAGCCTACAGGAGCAGCTTGGTCATGGAAATCTTTGCCATGAAGCTCCTGGTGCATTTTTTGTGTTAATGTTTATGCAAAAGAAAGCTTGGAAATGTGGTTATTGAGTCAGCAGAGCATTTGTGACCTTCATGCATATGTCTCAGCAGTAAACAACCACTCTTAAATGATCTGTCACTGTCAATGTTCCTAAACACTTTAATTTTGCCATAACACCACTTACACTTGATCATGTAATATCTAGGACAGAAGAAATTTGACAAATTGACTTGAGATCAGTTGATCTGCAAAGATTGCAGCTGAGTCTGTTTGCATGACCTGCCGGAAATAACTTTGTTCTTGATTGGTGGCTTCAGTATGTTATGGAATCTGTTCCACTTTTGCAGACTGAGTTACTGAACCTCATTATGTGGGTTTGAATCAGCCAAGGAATATACAAATTATGGTGTCGCCAATCAAAGCTTGCATAAACTGCCTAACAATAAGGTTCAAGCCTTATTTAATACCATAAACACTTGAGCAAACATAAAGAAAGGCCTTTTGTCTGGATAAAAGTAATCATCATCATTGAGATCTAGTATGTTATGTAACCAGATTTATTTTTAGAATCGAGCAGGTACATGTGCGTCACTTTCAATATTGTTTATAACAAGGTGGGGTTATTTCTTGTGAAACAGCTTCATGCCAGTGAACAATCACGTAGACAAATGGCATCTATCACATTGTTTTTACATTTCTAATCCACTCAATTCTGACCCTTTAGTTTGTGATTTAAGTACATCTAACTCACACTGGTAGATGTGATGACATTTTCTACAAAGAAAAATGCAACTTAATTAGAAATATGGACACCTGTAATATAGCTACATGTAGCACTTGGTGCACTTTAATTAAATCCTCTCAAGTGCTGGAATGGAGAATATTTTAAGTCAAAGTGCAGCCAATCACAGAATATGAAAGAAAACGAAATCTGCAGACAAGGATACGTTTTAACATAAATGAAAAGTGTAAGTTTAAATCAGTTTAAATTAGTAATTAAACAGGTTATTTTTCAAATCAGGTGAACAAAACAAAGGCAACAAAGAGAACAAAATAATTATTGTAAAATCTTAAAAATATGAGGGAAATGTTATTGAGAAGTAACTATAAACATTAATAATAACATCTGGGTAAATGAACAAATATTAATATGAATATTAATATTTTTTGTAGTAACAGAAACATAAATGCTTTAAAGGTCACGGTCTACGTCAGCTACATGCCATTGGTGCCACATTCACAGACTATTTTTCAGAGCAGCTTCAGTAAAAGCTAAACTAATAATGGAACAGGAAGCCTCCATCAGTACATATCTTTCTCAAATGAAAAATGCATGGGGAGTGTCCAGCACACCCACACATTTTCACCAAGTATATTTTGAAGGGGAACAAAGGGGAAAATGTCTTCACACCAAACTGTGACTGTTGGTGTGATTAGTATTTCAACAGACTGAAAGTCTGTTGACAGTCAGACAGTCATAGTCATACTCAGTAATCCTCATGCACTACTGAGTTTATTAATCTTAATACATATTGATGGACTTTGTTTAATCTGTGACATTAAAGGTAATAAAGTTATTGCTGTATTATCTGCATGTATGAGAAAATGTATAAAAAATAAACTTTTTCACTTTTTAATGGGCATGCTGCAGAATTTCTCCAATCAAATATTAACATGTTAATAACTTTTCAACAAGGCAGCTTGAAATTGCTGACATGAAACAAAATGTATTGCTGACATGAAACAAAATGTTTCACATATACAAAACCAAACCTAATAAATTATTCTTAGAAGCTTACAGCTGTTTGTTTGAAGTTTTTCCTTCTATCATTTAACAGAATCTTTTGAACCATTAGATGTAAAAATAGAATTGACACAAAAGAAACTGAACTGCCCAGACTACCAAGATTACTGAAGAGGAAGAAGACTAGGGGAATGTTTTGCTGCAACCATGGTGAAAAAACAAAAGCAAAAACATTTAACATACTTGGCCTTTCTCATTTAGACATAGTGAAACCCACACTTACACACAAACACTTGATCTGTGGTGCTTCAGCCATTAATCTTGTACAAACACAGACAGAACACTAACAAAAACATAAATGCTATAAAGTTCATTGTCTTTGTCACTGCACATTTGATTGATGTCTCATTGTCAGACTGTGTTCCAACGCTACAGATTATATATTAGGTTTATTAATCTGAGCTGTTTAATGTTGATGGACATCAATTAGCCTATGACTTTCAACTTGTGACTATTGTATTTTCTACAGAATGTATGATAAAAAGCATAAAGATAAATAACATTTTTGCTGCATACTTTTCAGAATCAAATAAGTATAGGTATATAGCACCTTGTTGCTTTGTCATCTTGAAGTGGTCATGTTAACCACGGCTACTTTATTCTTCCTCAGCCAAACAGCAGCACCCATGCGATTGTTTTGCCCCTTTAACCCCAGGTGTTGTGCCAAAAAGTGATCGTCTGCCAGAAAGTGATTGCCGACCGTGGGAGCGCAGCTGCACAAAGCTGTAGCGCCCAGATTACTTACGTAGACAGCTACTTCGGTGCAACTGATATAAGGTGTGGTAAGCTGAAGACAGCTTCAACTGTCTGTTTGTTGAAAAATAGTAACGTGACTGCCCCGCATTTTCTTGTTAGTAACAGCGTTGTAACGATAGAAAGAGTAATTAATCAGAAGATTACTCGCTACTGAAAAAAGTAACGCCGTTACTTATAACGCTGTTATTCCCATCACTTTACATAAATAGCACAATAACAGATAGTTAATAGCTAGAGTTTATTCCTGGTGCTTCAGCTCACCCTGCTGGATAATACATCACTTGTCCAATGCACATTTACAATCACAGTGACTGTATTCATCCATCAGTATTTTATTCAGTGTTTTTTGGATATGTGTGGTACACTTGGTCAAGGATCAAATAATTATGGGGACAAATGCCCATCCCCATGTGTTTGAAGGCATTTTTGAGGCTCAAAATGTGGTTTTAATGTCAGGGTTACAATTAGGTTATGGTTAGATATAGTCTAAGGGTTAGGGAAAGCCATTGAATTTTGATGGTTAGGGTTAGGGTAAACAGCTAAGGTAAGCATTATGTCAATTATATGTCCTGACTAAGATAT
>NW_024584923.1:6006-9764 GCF_018398535.1 Haplochromis burtoni
ACCTTTTGTCTCATATGATTTTGTATCTTTGGATGGAAAGGAAAATACACATGCTAAAATTCAGCCTTGCTACAGTGCTGAAGAGAAATCTAGGATTGTTCTTATTTTCTTCAGTCTGTGATGAATAGTGAGATGTTTTAGTTTCACAGATGGCTTTTTTTGAATAAAGCAGCCAACTTTTCCAAGCCAAGTGAGGATTGTCTAAATTAGTGAGATGCCATTTCCTGTCCAGCTTACCAGTGTTCTGCTTCAAGGGGCGCATTTCAGAGTTATACCAGGAAGTTCTTCTGCTTCGATCCTTTCTAAAAAAGCAAAGCCCGTGTCCTATGTCATTGTATTCTATTTTGCTTCCTCCCTGTCTCGTCATGTCTATTAGGTTCAGCCATGTCTTCCTCCTGTTGTGCATTCACCTCATTACTTTGTGTGTATATTTGGTTTGTGTTTACCTCTGTTCTTCATCAGAGCATCTGTGTATCATCCCTGGTGTTTCATCATTCTATTCTTCTTACCCAGGGTCTCACCAGCTATGTTTCCAGGTTTCAGGATGTTTAGTTCTATGTTTCCAGTTTCTTGTTTAGCTGTCCCCAGTTTAAGTTTTAACTAGTTGTTTTGTAGTGTTTCATTTCAGCCACAAATAAAGGCTTGTGTTTAGTTAAACATCCACCTTCATCTCCTTTGTCTGCATCCACTTCTCTCATCTTCATGTGGTTGCCTTGCTAGCTGTGAGAAGGAAGTCATGAACTCAGATGACAAAACATGTTCAGGATGGATAATGATGTTTTTTTGCCTTCTTTATCACCTGATTTTCTGTCATTCATTATCTGTCTGCCTGACCCCTGTGATTTTGTACCAGGTGTTAACAATACTGCTGAGGGAGTTTGTATCCTTACTACCTTACCAGACAAAACACTGCAAATAAAAGAAAATGTTAAAAGACTTTCAACAAATGAACGATAAAAAATTTTCTTATTACAAGAGTTCAGCCTCCTATACAAATACATTCTTTATAGACTCCATTTTACGATGAAATCTGTCTTCACATCGAACTTGAGTTGATGGTCAAAAATAGTGCAGTCTTATAAATCTGGACATCAGTGTTTTGAGCAACTCTGGCTTTATACTCAGTTTTTCAGTGTCTGAAGTCAATAATCACTTCCTTATAAAAATAATAAAAAGAAGGGGTGAAAGAACACAGTCCTGAGGAGAACCAAAGCTTGACACAGTCCTACTGGATTATTTGTTAATTAAGAAGGACATCTTAAATTCTTTCGGTGAGAAAGTTTGAAATCGGCATGTTGGCTAGGGAGATCCATAACAACAATTTTCAGTTGGACTGGGCATTGTTGGGGAGGTTGTTTTCTGATAAACTGCTATTATGTTGTATGTCCAAGATGAATGGTAAGTATAGGTTATTCATTATACAGTTTTTTGTGGTGTGCACCTTGCCCAGAATGTCAGCTGATGAACCAAACAGCCATTCTGTCAGTAACTTTACTGCTTTTATCTTTAACCCCCCCTATTCTTCTCAAATATTACTAACACATTTTACCCTTGGTAATATTTTCCACAAGAAAAAGGTTTACATACATAGTGTTGAACAGCAATTGTTGTGTCAGGCACTTTGTTTATTTATTGAATACATAAATAGCCCCTTAATAAGGCTAGTCAGGCAAAACTTTTAATTTAGAATAAATTTATCTTGAAAAGTTTGCATTCAAATCCTTTTAAAATTACTGACAACATTAAGGATAACAAGGATGAACCCTATTTTTGGGTGATGTTTTTGGTGATGACATGACCTTTTCTCTAGCACCACCATCAGGTCAAATTTTCAATTTTAGATTTATTGTATCTTCAAAGTCTTTCATCCAATTTTTTTTCTAATTTTGGGTGCACATCCATGCCCTTTAGAATGAATCCTTCTGATTATTGTAACCCTGAACCAGAGGTTGGCAACCCGGGGCTCCGGAGCCACATGCGGCTCTTTCATCCTGTGGCTCCACCTGGCTTGGGAAAATAAATTGGTATTTAATTGAAGTGTATTTTATTTGTGGCAGATTCATTTGCATTTACTTCTGACGAGAGTGGCCTACCAGTATGCCTAATTTATGGAGAGGCACTGGCTAACAATAAAAGGTCAAATATTGCAAGGCTTTTCCGAAATAAACACACAGCCTTTGCTGAAAAATATCAGGAGGGAGAAGAGAGGGGAAATAAGGGCATTTTGGGACTAATGAGGAAGGCTGATCTGAGGAAAAATCAATTCAAGAAGTGAATGAAGTCTGCAAATTCAACTACATATGCAAGTTTTGTTGCCACTCAGGAAATAGTCAGGCATGGGAATCCATTCACGGACAGAGAATATATGAAGGAATCATTCATTAAGATTTTAGAACACCTATTTACTTTAAAAACAAGAGTGAAATTTTGCAGAAAATCAGAGAGACGCCTCTCTCTGTGAAGACTGTCAAACACAGAACCATAAAAATGGCAGTTTCACTGCATCCTGTGCCAAAAGGCATTGTGCGCACAAACCTTTCTTCCAGAAAGCACAGAGGCCATAAATGTTGTCATTCAGATTATCTATAAAATAATGGAAAAAGGTTTAAATCACCGTTAGTTCCATTCCTTGCTGGATGAGGTGGAGAGCACGTACTATGATCTCCTCCTGTATAACAGAGTCCTGTGGATGTCCAGAGGAGAGGTGCTGAAATGCTTTGCTTCATGCCCTATGCTGCTCATGAAAACTTTCATGACCACCAAAAGGCTCACCTTTTCTGAGCTGGAATAGCCAGAGTGGCTGGAAAGGCTGCACTTCATGGTGGACATGACAGCAAACCTGAACAAGCTGAATACAACTCTTCAGGGGAGAGGAGGCACAGCGCTACACATGCTGGAGGAGGTGTTAGTGTCTGAGCGCAGACTGACAATTTTAGCCATTTACAGGGAGGCACACTGTCTCACTTCCCCTCTTTTAAGGGAGATCAGATGTGATACATTTGGAGAATTTGCAGTCTGCAGTCATCACAATGCAAGCATCATTTGTGATCAGAGAGGAAAAAAAACATACATCAACCTTCCCCAGTCACTCCCCTGACCTGACTACCATTCAGAATCACAAATGGAGTGATATTAAGAACCTTCAAAGACCGGACAAACTCGTATTTGAAACATGGAATGCCATCCCCAACACCTACATAAACATGAAGAAATATGCATTTGGAGTCCTGTCAATCTTCGGATCCACATGTATGTGAGCAGCTATTTTTCACCATGAACTATGTTAAAAACAAACACCGCTCACGCCTCACAGACGGCAGTTTACAGTCCTGCGTAAAGATGAAAGTGACTTCGTACAGCCCCGATTTGCAAACGCTCTGCACAGAGGTTCAGGAGCAGAAGTCCTATTTACCAGGTAAAATAAATATTTATATTTATTTATTTTTCATTATTTAGTGACATAGTGCTTTTTCCAATTTATTTTTTAAGTCCAGGTCAAGGCTCCGCTATATGCTCCAAAAACCCATAGGCGATATAAGGATGACGGCTCACTACACTTTTTGTTTGCTACATGGATAATTCATGTTCAGCTTTTCAATTCATTAGAAACAGACCTTCAACTCGGCGTGTTTCTTTTTTGTTATTATTTGTTTAAGAGTTCAAAATATTCAAACATTACATAAAGGAAGAACGTTGTATATAGCAGGTGGGCTATTTATATGGATACACCGTAATAACATGGGAATGGTTGGTGATAT
>NW_024584923.1:9784-11544 GCF_018398535.1 Haplochromis burtoni
TGTGTGTGTGTGTGTGTGTGTGTGTGTGTGTGTGTGTGTGTGTGTGTGTGTGTGTGTGTGTGTGACCTACTATACTCACACCTGCAGAATTAGAACAGATACTTCTCGTGCGGTGGCGGGTAGGTAGGATTTTCTCACAAGGACATTAACAGCTTATGCAAGATAAGGGAGGAGCAAACTTATAATGACCCCCTTCTATTTAAATCATTAGTCTTGGTGCACGGTGTACTGTCCATAAGTCCATAAGTGTCCATAAGTAAATTTAAAATTCCTTTAAATTTAAATATGTTTACATTGTCTATTCTGTAAAACAGTCAGATTGTCTATTCTTATTTAATTCACTTAATGTACAGAGTTTACCTGCTTGCTGCATACATGCTACTACTGCACATTCACCTAATGTATATATTATACACGGTGGGCCATTTATATGGATACACCGTAATAAAATGGGAATGGTTGGTGATATTAGTCCTGTTTGTGGCACATTAGTATATGTGAGGGGGCAGACTCCTCAAGATGGGTGGTGACCATGGTGGCCATTTAGAAGTCGGCCATCTTGGATACAACTTTTGTTTTTTCAATAGGAAGAGGGCCATGTGACACATCAAACTTATTTGTAATGTCACAAGAAAAACAATGGTGTGCTTGGTTTCAACGTAACATCTCGTATCTTCACACCATAGACCAGACCTTCCCAAAGTGTGGGGCCCGCCCCCTAGGGGGGGCGCAGAGCCATTGCAGGGGGTGCGCAATATGAAAAGGGGGTGGGGACAAAACGCTTGGACACTGCTAGCACAGGGGCACCCACAGAAACGCAAACCAGGAGATGAAGCATAGCTGAATATGTTTCCAAACTAACTTCATTCTAAGCCAGGGGTGTCAAACTCAAATACACAGTGGGCCAAAATTCAAAACTGGAACAAAGTCGCGGGCAAACGTTAATATTTATTGAAATATATTTATTCCTCCAGATATAAGAATGAATCTTTTCTTATGGACTCAAACAAGTTTTGCTGAAAAACTGAATATGGAACAAGCAAAGCTTAATACTAGACAATATATATATTAGCTGTATAATACCAGTAGGCCAGCTCTAATAGTAATTTGGTATGGCTTCACGGGCCAAATGTAATTAGGCTGTGGGCCAAATTTGGCCCACGGGCCAGAGTTTGACACTTATGTTCTAAGCCAAAAACTAGAAAATATGGTGAAACATATCTTCCCTTTGGTTTCACCTGCATAAGTGCCGAGGTAGGTCTCCCCTGCAGAATTGGTTTTCCCTTCGTCGGGAGCACCGCTGGGCTCTTCAAATCACGACAAACAGTATTCCGCATTTGTTTATGTTTTTAAACCCATTTTGCACAGAGAGGCATTTTTTGAAAAATGTGTTGATAGCAATGTTGAATATTATTACACATGAAAGAAAAACAACTACAGTAAAATAATCACACCGTGACGCCTCTGCCTTTGTAAATGGAGGGACAGTAACTGCGTGTGTATATGTAAGCGTCTAAAACCTGAAGATAGTAAGATTAACAGTAACAGTATTTTGTCTCTATCTCCCATTCTGCAATTCATCTCATGTAAACGTGGCGCACAGCGTGACGTGTAAAAAGGCACATACCTTTGACGTTGCGTGACAAACTCTGTATTCCTCGTCCACACGTAAATGCAAAAAAGGAGTTTAAAAAATCTCAGTTTTCGGTGATAGGAAACGCCGTTTATGTGTGGACGAAACAGCTGCGTTTTCAAAAATA
>NW_024584924.1:0-1359 GCF_018398535.1 Haplochromis burtoni
CGTTGTCTTTTTTCTTATTTCCGTTGTCTTTTTTCCTATTTCCGTTGTGCTTTGTGTGCTTTTGCAGCGTTTTTCTTTTTGCAGCATTTTTCTTTTTGCAGCATTTTTCTTTTTGCAGCATTTTTCTTTTTGCAGCATTTTTCTTTTTGCAAGTGCTTTCTGAAGTTGCAGTCCGTTTGGCCTCTCAGGGCCACCGTATGTGGATGATGTTGCAGTAGAGTCTATAAGAAGAGAGATTGTAATCATTTTTACACATTCATTTCATCTTTATTGTGTGCTAGTTTGTGAAAACTATAGTTGGCAAAACTAAACTCATCAAAGTGGATGCATCAAATACAAAAAACAATCAGAGATCACTGCTATGCTATGCTATGTTATTACACCTCAGGGGTAATCAGAGATTAACATGATCGAAGCAGCAGCATTTATTGGACATTAGAATTGTTGGAGGTTATTAAATCTCAGGACTAGAGGTCACCACCATGCTTAGACACTAATCCTCACCAATAGTTATCAAAAACCAGCAGTATCAAGTTCAATTCACCTTAGCAGCAGGAGGTCACCACTGTGATGGACATTGAGCCTCTTGTGCAGTTGGTGTTGTCTAATCCAAGGAAAGACAGGAACAGGAAATGTGAAACTGGGGAAAGAAATACATTTTCAGTGCGCAAAGAAGAGAGAAGCTGAGTCAGTGGAAAATGGTAAGGTATGCAGGGGAAGTGGTGAGGTTTCATTTCCTACCGCTGGTGGAGGATGTGGTTGTGGCGGGGCGTGGCCTGCGGTGCCGTGCAGAGGAGGTGGACGCACCTGCACGGCATCCGCAATCACGCCCCGCCGAATTAAATATTGTACTGGGTCCTGTGGTTGGGTTGTTGTGATAGTGTTGAGCGGGCAGCAGGAGAGCTGCAGCTCTGTGAGTATTGTGGACAGCAACCGTCAAAGCTTTAATAAAAAGCATCAAAATGCCACTGGGTCTGCCGTGTATGTTTACAGTGGTCTACCAAGACAGATTCTTTTTTTTTTTTTGTTATCTCTTCCAACCTCTGTTTTGTATTGTTAATTGCATTAATCAGGTTGGTTCTCCCAAGTTCATGAGAACATTGGATGGTGATTATTGGTCATACCGTCTAAGAGGGCACACAAAATTAATTATTAACTAATACTATTAACACAGCATTGGGGTAAAGACATTCTTCGTCTTTGGTTTTTATGCCCATCAGTTTGAAAAAGTATGCTTGGCTCCAAGTGACATAAGGTTTGCATCAGATGGTCAGCAGAGCTAATCTACAAGGTGGGCCATTTATATGGATACACCGTAATAACATGGGAATGGTTGGTGATATTAAAGTCCTGTTTGTG
>NW_024584924.1:2773-8581 GCF_018398535.1 Haplochromis burtoni
TGTGCCACAAACAGGACTTTAATATCACCAACCATTCCCATGTTATTACGGTGTATCCATATAAATGGCCCACACTGTATAATCCACCAGGTTTCCTGTCTGATTATTTTAGTTGCCTTTCATCTCCAGTCTGCCCTAGTTTCATCTCTGGTTCTTGCCCCCACCATCTCCTGTGGAAATCAGTCTTGTCTCCATATTTGTTTACCTTCTGTCTCACCAGTCATGTTCTCTTGTCGGTCTGTTTGTGTGTCTCAATCTCTGTTTCAGTGTTAGTTTCCTGTTTTATTGTGATACCCCTTGTCTCAGGTGCATTATGTTTAGTTTTGCTTCCTGTGTCTTGTCAGTTAGATTCTGTTTAGCTGTGTTCTCTAGGTGTGTCCTTGCTTTCCTGATTCCCTGCTGTGTACATATTGTCTGGGTATCCCTCCGTTCTTTGTCACATTAACATAATTCATTCCCCGAGGTTATGTGCTCTGTGTTCATGGTGCCTCGACTTGTTTTTAGTCATAGGTCCTGATCCTGGCCATGCTCCTTCATAGTTTTGTATTTTGTTCTTAAGTTGATGAATTTCAGCAATAAAGCTGTGTTGGATGTCATGTCAGCCTGCACGTGGGACGATCTTTCTGCTTCCACACAACCACCCCGGGACAATTTTATTCTTTGGAGCCTCGCAGGAATAATGCATGAGAAACAGTAAATCAGAGGGTGAACATGAAAACTTCACACAGATAGGCCCCAGCCTATCTAAGCCCAGGACCTTCTTGCCACAAACCAATAAACACACACAAACAGTAAAAAGCAGAAAGTTAAGACATTGCCATCTTAAATGAAAGAACCTGTGAATACTGTCACGGTTCTGGGTCCGTTGGACCCAGTATTTTGAGTTTATTATGTTTTGGTTTAATTTTGCATCATGGATTATTTTCTTGTTCTCTTGTTGTGGTTGTGATGATTATTATTTGAGTTTCATGTTTCTGTTATCCATGTTTTAGGAATTGTGGTTTCATGTATAGTTCAGTTCCAGGTGTCATTTTCTGTCTCTCTGTGTTGAGTCCGTGTCTCTGAGTTGTGATTCATGTTTCCTGTTTTATTGTGAAAGTCTTTGTCTTATGTTAGTGTGTGCAGCTTTGTTCCCCATGTCTCGTTAGCCCTGATCTCTCCCAGCTGTGTCTCCCTTCTGTTGCCGATTCCCTCGTTACTACCCTGTGTATATAAGCCCTGTGTTTTCCCATGCTCGGTGTTGTGTCGTACCCTCAGATTATGCCTGTGTGTTCCTATTCTCCGGATTCAGTGGTCACTTCATGTTTTGTTTTCGTACCAGCAATAAAGCTGAGGTTTTTGAGTTTCACGTTAGTGTCTGAGTCCTGCGTTTGGATCCTCCTCTCCGCCTGCCCGCACACAGAGCCCTGACAGATACTAAGGAATAGATTTTTGAAGAGTCATCCCATCATGGTTTGTATATCCAATGCGGGCGCAGAGGAGGTACAAATTAGAGAACGGAGAAAAGCCCTTGGTTTTCTAAGGGGTCACTTCTGCTGGCCACAATTGTAATTTTTTGCCTGACCTTTGATTTTCTTTGAAATTTTAGTTTAAGGTTACTTTTACATTTGTTACATTTATGGCATTTGTTAAATAAAGCTTTTAACTTTGTTATTCTCCTGAGCATTTTCTTTTCCTGTTCTTTGAATTTTTTTGTTGTTGCTGTTAAAATAGCCATTTATTTTCTTAACTGTTTATTCAGTTAAAATGGTGCAGGATACTAGGTTCAGGTCATCAGTATATCACAGCGACAAGACACAGAGACAGGCAACCTTTTACACTTGCAACCATGCTGTTATATCTGTTGTGTAGTTCATGAGCACATACTGAGAAGGTTGACTGTACATTTAAAGCACCTGTAACACCTGTTAAGATGTAAAGCTGTAACACCCTCCCATCAAATTTGACCAATGTAAAAGTTTTATGTCTGAAAAATGTTGCGCATTTGACTAGACTGACCCAAGATTCCATGATTTTATCTACAAAGAGGATTTCAACACACAAAATAAATTGTATTAATTTTAACACAATTGCGTGTGTGTTTTATTCAACATTCGTACACCCTTGATGTTACTGTTGGCGAGGAGGAGAGAAACCAACTTAAAAAAGTAAAACATTCCTAAAAGTAAAAGTAAAATATTCCTCGTCAAAAGTGACACAAGAGGTGTTACTTCATTTCACTGTATAAACATTTTAAGTGGTTTCAAAACAAACGTTCTTAGTAACTTTAACCCAAAGTAGTATCTGATAAACAGTATACTATGGATCACCTCATTATTTCTTATTGTCAAATTAATCCAGAAATTAATTTGAATTAGAACTTGACTTCTAGGTGTATAAGCTCTGATCAATGAGACATACAGGTCATAAATAACAAACAGAAGTTAAAAAACAGCCAGTTTCACTGATCTGTAGTGCTTTATTGCCTAAATATAGAACAGTGTATCAATTATTTAATGGTAAATGGCCTGCATTTGTATAGCGCTTTAATTAGTCCCTAAGGACCCCAACGCACTTTACACTACATTCAGTCATTCACCCATTCATGAGTGGCTGACCTGCTCTGCCACCTGAGCTACAGCCACCATATTTTATCACCAATGTGGCTATTGTTGTTTGATTGATTGATACTACTTTATTTATCCTGAGGGAAATTGTTTTAAAGGCTGCCAGACGATCTGGCACCATCATAAGCACCCCTTCCGACCATACATAGAGTACACAAACATAACATTGGGAAGACAGGTCAGAGAGGTACGAAAAAACAATGGAAATACACAATACTTGAGGAAAGAGGAGGAGAAAAAAAGAAGTCCTCCCAGACTGAGCTCCTAGGGGAGAGCAGTTTGAGAACAGAAAAAAAAACACCTCAGCACAGAAAGCACATAAATCTTCAAATTCAAAATTCAAATTCAAATTTTATTTGTCACATACACAGTCATACACAGTACAATATGCAGTGAAATGCTTGCACAACTGCTCGTGACCTAAAGAAAAAAGAAAAGGCTATGAATAAGATAGGAAATAAATATGAAAATTAAAAAGGGTAAATTTAACTAGGAAGGAATAAAATAAAATAAAATAAAATATAAAAATTAAAGTTAAAAATGAAATAACTGTACAACACAAATTAGAATGAAGGGTAAATTTATCTGGAAAAGAATAAGATAAAATATATAAATTAAAGTTGAAAATAAAATAACTGTACAACAAAATACACAATACACAGTATAGAAATATATAAGAATGTAAGAAGAAATAAATATATTTCTTATAAATATATATATACACAATAACAGCAGCTGTACAAGTATTAAATGGAAATGAAGAAATATAATGTCCAGTGTTGTGCAATCCATATTTGTAAGTGTCTTGTGCAGTGCAAATATGCTTAAAGTGATTTAAGTGATGGAGTGAAAACAATGTCCAGAATGTTCAGTGTGTGTGTAAGAACCATATGTGTGGGTCAGTACTGTGTGGTGGTGTAATTCAGAGGCCGTATCGCCTGTGGGAAGAAGCTCCTCCTCAGTCTCTCTGTGTTGGTCTTCAGGGAGCGGAATCGCTTTCCTTACCTCAACAGAGAGAACAGTCTGTTGTTGGGATGGCTGAGGTCCTTCACGATCTTCCTGGCGTTGGTCCAGCACCGCCTGCTGTAGATTGAGTGCAGGTCAGGGAGCTCGGAGCGGATGGTGCGCTTCACATCTCACAATGTAAAAGCACATGACTTGCAACGGGGCGGAGGAGGAGAGTCAGGAGTTAACCCACGTAGAAAGCAGCCCAGTCCTGCTGCCAGTCCTCCGGCGCTGGACAGATCCGCCTGCCAACTTAGGCGCATAAGCATTTGGAGGTGTTGGGAGGGGGTGAGTGTACGTCTGTGTCAGTGTACATGAGAGATTTGAGTGTGTGTGTGTATCATGTGTATAACTTGAGAGAAAGTGTCATTTCATCCGGTTAAGCAACAGTTAACAGTCCTCCAGCTGATGCAGGTGACCTTGAAGGACAGGAGCAGATAGTTAAGACACAGTGCTGTTATCAATGAGAATTGTTGTTCTGGCCAGTCTTGGCCTTGGGTAGCCGCATGAAGGACATGGTTATTCGGGTTGGACTGAACAACTGCATTCCAATTTTGCTGTTGGTCTAAATGTACGTCACTGGTCATCGGGTCTCTCAGTTCCCGTTGCAGAGCCGTGAGCTTCGCCAAGATCTTATCAATATTGCGTTCAATAAAGACAGTCTGAGTAGGGGTGGACGGTATAAACGGTATATGGTAGAGACAATATGAATTTGGACAACGGTAGAGATTTTGACTATAGTGCTCTACCGCATGTTGATGATATCATCAAGCTGCGCTTGTTTTGGTCTAAAGCATAGCAGTGGCTTCAAGCAGTATCATCTGCAAATTATGCCAGGCAACAGTAATAGCAAAGATACGAAGCACGTTTTGGAATAGGATAGCCTCATAAAGAAATTGTTTAATTTATTGATTGAATCACCAATGTGACTATTGTTGTTTCAGCCCTATTGACAATAACAATTGAATTCAAATTACCATATTCACACATGTAAACTTTGTTGTTCTCCTAATGAAGGAAGGGAGTATGTAATTGGCTCTCTTTGTTTGTTGGTCTGTTTGTTACCCGTCTAGTGTCCACAGTTTTCAAGATCTCATTTTCAAATTTTGTGTGGTGATTGTCAAGGGCGGAAATTTGGCATGGACGGAAGGGACATGTCCCCACCAATATCCAGCGATTATTGAATTGTCCCCACCAATAATTTGATCTCTTCGAGTAAAGAAAGACAAACCCGATAGAAAGAAAAAAAAAATCCGATCTGTCTCATTCACCCAGCGGTGCAGAAAGAGTTAAATTACGTCCTCTAGTGGAGTTCTACCTCATGTGACAAATATGGCCAATGTGATTGGCTGTGCCTTTCAGGGAGCTCTGTTTAGTTTTAGCAGCGGCAAACCTGCACTGCGAGGACCTGCAAGGAGGAGAGGACGATGGCAGCAAAAAGGAAGAACCTGGATATAAGAAAGTCGTTTTCAAAGAAACCTGTAAGTCACTTAAAGTCAAGTTCATTCATAAAATGTGTCCGTCATGTTACAGGCCATGCTAGGCCATACATGCCAACACTCCTGATTTTTCCGGGAGAATCCCCAATTTCAGTGCCCCTCCCGAAAATCTCCCAGAGCCACCATTCGCCCCAATTTCCCCCGATTTCCCACTGGCCCAGCCATTTCCAGTTTCCAACAATGGCTACTATTACTACAGCTACTTAGTTTTAATATTACTCTTATTACTCTTTCTGGGTCGCAAAATAAACTTTTAACGTATTTTCAAGCGAGAATGTAGCTGTGTAAACTTCAAATATCTGAGCCGACGAGAACAGCAAACTCCTGGCACATCGTTTTCAAACCCCCGCGGTCTTTCGCTAAAGTTACTTAAATAACTTAAACATGTTATTGTTTGGCCTTTTTCAGTGTTTTATTTGTTCGTGAGTAAATGGGTTTGGCTGAGATTAAAGTTATTAGATTAGATTAAATAAAACTTTATTAATCCCTCGGGAGGGTTTGTCCAGCGGTTTTCACACAGCTGAATAAACGTCAAACAGAAAACTGATTAAACAGAAGTGTGAGATGGTCGAGAATTTACGCCAGTGTCCTGTTATATTTTAGATAGCAAGGAGCAGACGGCAGAGGGTCACTCCACTGAGAGAGCTCGTGACGTAATTCTGAAGGCTGGATCATCGCAGTCGCTCACTTCCGGCCCA
>NW_024584924.1:10304-11534 GCF_018398535.1 Haplochromis burtoni
ATTTTGTGTATCGTTGCACCCCTAATATATATATATATATATATATATATGTATATGTATACGACTCCCAACCCCCAACAGCCCTTTTGAATTTTGAGGTCTCAATGTTGGCAAGTATGTGCTAGGCTTGGCCCACATCAGTCTAAAATTGTATGTAACCATGTAACGTGACGCCATATCCACCAGGAGAGACTGGACAGTATAGATGTAAAACAAATATGCCAGCAGTTCATCTCAGCTAACGAGAGGAGAAGGCATGTGTTTGGATCCTTCACATAGTGGACATTGAGTTGTTTTGTGGAGCACCAGTAGTCCATGTCTTTTGCTGTAACAGTAGTTCATGTTTAGAATAAAAAGTCCCAGCTCACTGACTTGATAGGGGCAATAGTGTGCCTAAAATGTTGCATAATTTTGCTAATCTTTTACTTTGTGGTGATCTTAGATGAGTAGTTTTGTATAAGTAACTGAACTAATGTTGTTAAGTCCCTAAAGTCATATTCTTTTATTGTCATGACTGTATTTGAAGCTATTTTTATTTTTGTATGATACCTGATTTATATGGAATATGGCTGAAGTAAACTAAAGTCTAAAATACTTAGTCATTTGTTTAAAAGTAATTTAACATTATGTAATTCACATATAAAATTATGAATTGTAATTTTAAATGGTTTAAAAGCATGCTGAATAGGAGATGTAGGCAAGTGTATTTCTCCTCATTTTATTAAGAAGCAAAGACAAAAAGAAAAAAAAAAAGAAACAGGGCAGGGTTCAGTGGTTGAATCATCCATCCCCACCAATGCCAAAACCAAATCTACGCCCTTGGTGATTGTTATCAGTATATAGCAACTCAAGCTGATTTAATTTAGGTAAAAAAATTGGATGAAGGTCAAGGTAACACCAAATCTTAAAATCGTTAACATTTTATATAACCCACGATGATCTGTAAAAACACAACAATTTTTATGTATCGTCCTTAAAATACAAAATAATATTACAGGCTTTTCGTGGACATGAGTAAGTATGTTGCCTAAACATATGACATTGACCTTCATTGACCCAAGGTCAAAGTTGACCTCGAAAAAAAATGTCAAGAAACCATATGAAGTATTATATAAAACACTTTTCATTTTTCTCCTCCTTGAATTGCTAACTTATCGTGGTGGAGGGGTTTGTGTGTCCCAGGGATCCCAGGGGCTATGTTGTCTGGGGGCTTTTGCCCCCTGGTAGGGT
>NW_024584925.1:0-905 GCF_018398535.1 Haplochromis burtoni
AGCCCACTTCAGGTCAGGGACAAGTTACTGTCCCAAGTGTAGGAGTGTAAGTATTTCGGCCTCTTGTTCACAAGTGTGGAGAGAGAGGAGCAGTTTTATGTATCAGGCTGTAAACATGTTTATGTCTGCTGTGAAGTTGGACTGCAAAGTCTTAACACTGGAGTTTATAGGGATTGACTCCCCTTAGGAATGACAAGTTAACAAAGGTTAAACTTTGTTTTAAAAGCTTTTAGGATCTAATTTACACATTAATACAGAAATACACAAAAGGGTGAAGAAAATCACAAATATATTGGGGCTTTCCCCTCTTTGGTTCAGTTATCAAAATAAGGAACCAAACAACAGAGACGAGTAGCAAACAGTTGATTTAATCATCTGAGTCATACAACAATGATTTCATCTTAAAGGTTTAAAATGCAGAACAAGTCGATACAAACTCATGCAAAGCTTCACTGCAATGGCTGAAGAAGAAAAACGGAGAGCAAACAACTCGTAATGAAAGCTCATGCTCGGGCGCTTCAGTGTCCGCCTAACAAAAGCACATCGTTAAAAAACACAGCAGGACTTGGAGAGTACTTTGTCCTCAATGTTGCCCTGAAATAAAAATGCTGCACAGATTAAAATATGGAAGAGAAAGGAGCTCCATCTGACCTCTGACCTCATCAGAGGAAGAATAACGTGAGATTTGATCAAATGGAAGCGGCTGTGCTTAAAAGTTCAAAGTACCATTAATAATAATCATTTAAAAAAACACATCTTACTACCTGCATCTGTGTTGCTATCTTACTTAAAGGTTTATCGCTCAACTGGGAGGAGAATCCTGGGGGGAACTAGACTGTTGAGCATCTGGAAGGACATCCAGAATACCTGCTGAGCCTCCTGCCACCACAGCCTGAATTCAGATA
>NW_024584925.1:2508-3440 GCF_018398535.1 Haplochromis burtoni
ATAGATCAGTAGATAGATAGAGTTGGCGTGGGGTAAGGCATCTCTCCGTCACTGTCCTTCTCTCCATCTGTCGTTTCCTCGTTTGGTTTTTCTCTTTGTATACATCAAACTAAACCTGCCGAACTTTCTCGTTCCCGCCGTCATCCCTCTCCCCGCTGGAGGAGAGGAGAAAAGGTTGAAATGGTTTAGGTGGTCAGTCCTCTCCTCTCCAGCTCCCTCGTCTGTTTCAGCTCTTTGATCCTGTAAAAATATATTTAAAACTCAATTCGAGCTGACAGAAAAAATATCATTATAATTTTAAAATTCCTCCTGTTACCTGTGTCTGCAGCGCCGCAGAAACCTCATGATCTTGCGGGCTGCCTGGTCCTGTTTCTTTGTCAGAAACGACCCCCTTAATGACAACGAGAAAAGAAAATATCTGTCATCAGTGTGTGTTTCTAAACCTCACAACTTAAGAGATCTAACTCAAACGAAACCCTTATCTTAAAGTTTAAATTGGGCCCTCTGTGGTCACTTTGATCAATTATGCTCTGCTCTCTGGCTCTTTACCCAGGTGCTCTGAACAGCAGATATTCAACCTCTGCTAAGAACTGCACACCACAGACAAGCTACAGACCCATTTTGAAACTTCCCATCATTACAGAAATATTAGAAAAAGCTGTTTGGTCACAAGTAAGTAAGGCACTTGAGACGCATAATATTCTTGATAACTTTCAGTCAGGTTTCAGGAAGTTACACTCCACAGGAACAGCTCTCCTTAAAGTCACAAATGACCTTCTGATGGCAGCGGATACGGGTTACTGCAAGGCTTTCAACTCACACTCAAAGTCTCACATATCACTCCACTGTTAGTTGCAATGGCTTGTGGTTAGCTACAGATATCAGTTTAAAATCCTCACTCTTAATTTATGGCCTTAAAAATGCATCACACA
>NW_024584925.1:5097-6418 GCF_018398535.1 Haplochromis burtoni
TGAGCTCGAGGTAGTACGGATACATTACTGCGGTCGTTAAACAGTGAGCCACACACCAACACACACACAGGGCGATGTACTGACTACACATCACTACGTCTACTGTCAGCCACATTACCTTCAGAGCTATCCATGTTAGCTAGCCAGAGAAAGAGAGAGAGAGAGATGGTAAAGAGACATGGCAGGTTAGTTTAGTGTTAGTGAAGCTCGAGACAAACTCAAACAGCTCAGCACACACACACCTGTTTGTACTTCCGGTAGCATCTCTGGATGACGGCCGCAGCCATGTCCTGCTGCTCCTTTAACCTCCGACCCTGAAAATAAAGAGAAAATACTAAGATTCCTGGGAATAAACTGCCAAACCAAACCTAGATGACAGCAGATGGATGGTATGAAAGAGTGACCTCTGAAGTTTAAGGATGTATTTCCTCTGGTATGCTTGTCTGACTGCAGACATCCTGCATATATGAGGTGGATGTTTGAGATACTGAGGGCATTTCTTTCTTTGTTAGCAGACACAAATTTTATAAAGAGCAGTGGAGAATACAGAAAGACATTTTTGGTGCTGAATGGCTGCAAATGCTTTGTTAACAGTTCAGCCCTTGTTAACAAACCTTTGGAGAATTAGACTAGCATGACCAAATTCAGCTGGGGGAGAAGGAAGTGAACGATCGGACTAGATTACGGGACTGAACTGTTCTTGGACACACAGACTAAACTTAGAGGCGGATTACGGCTCGCCCCGCACTAGAAGGAAACCTTTATGCCTAATATTGCTCGCTCCCTCACTTCCCATAACGCCATGTGCACCTTGTATCTCCTGAAGGCGTTCTGGATGATTCTGGCGGCCTCGTAAAGCTCCCTCTGCTCGCCGTCTGTCAGCGTCAGCAGGGCGAAATCTCGCTCCATCTTTCCATTGGCTGAGGCGTTGAGGAATTCTGCCCATGCTGCAGAAGAGGGAGGGCGGAGCCTCTGGAGGGCTAAAGCGCTGAGTGGTGAGGGGGGGCACACACGCCTGCAAGCACATGTGCACACATCTCATGACAACGTTTGGTTCTAATGGTTACACTTTTCTGGCCTCTTTTGGGGCGGGGCTTACCTGGGAGGGGAGTGTGCGTGGGTGTCGACCGTTTCCAGGTATGTAGCCAGCCAGGTGTCCTGTATGGCCGGGTTGTCCCACCTTTCTCGGAGCGGTGACTCCGCCCCCCTGGGGAAATCCTCCTGTTTGATTCGCTCTGGGGTTGCCTCGATGATTTGCTCTGCTAGCGTTGCCATGTCAACCTGTGGTGTGGGGATGGTAACCATAGCAACAGTGAATTTT
>NW_024584925.1:7946-8955 GCF_018398535.1 Haplochromis burtoni
GAGTGTGTGGATCAGGTGTGTGTATCCCTGTGCAGCAGCCAGGTGGAGCAGCGTCATGCCACGGTGACGAACGGAGTGATGAAGCCTCTCTCCTCCTCCCCCTGACCACCGACCGCCCCTCATCATCCGCTCGCACACTCCCACAATCCTCCTTTCGAACCACTGAGAGGACTGACACACACACACACACACACACACACACACACACACACACACACACACACACACACACAGATCAGACAGCTTAATGTCAGCTTTGCCCTTTTTAACCTGCTCTGACCTCACCTGCTACCTGACTTCACAGGGTCATGTGACACTTTAGACCAATCACAGGGGAGCTCCTTTAGCTTGATAACTGATAGTTTATAAATCACCTCCTTCTCCTCCAGCTGGTAGGAAACATTACATTCATACCCTCCTCCCTCCCCTCCAGTTTTCCCTGCGACTCACCCAGGCATGCACACCTCCCCCTCCCCTCCCTGTGAGGACAAGCGCGGCTAAAAATGACTGAAGGCAGAAAGGGAGAGAGAGAGAGAGTCTCTGCGATCCACCCAGCTGTCAGTCATCCATCAGGCTCTCGGACAGCTGCAGCACCAACACCATGCTAACACCGCGCTAACCGCACGCTAACCCGCGCAGTAAATAAACTCTGCGGTCTCCAGTTTACGCTCAACATTTTTATTTTAATTCAAAGCGACGTTTCCAGGCTGATTGATTACGTTCGCTCAGGTCAGCAATCAAAGACTCTAGGTCTGCAAAAGTGCCGCGATCGAGCTAAAACACTGGGTCTCTTTCTGACGCTCCTGCAGGATAAGTTACTCTGACTCATTCTATGAAAGGTTTAAGGAAAAATAAATGCCTTTACGTTGCTAGAGTTGCTTTTAAAGTTGCTCTTTTGGTATGGAAGCTGCCCTTGAATTTCATCTTTAAGGCATCGCTCTTTAACTTTATGCAGATATTATTTGCATAATATATTTTGTTTTTGAAGGATTCAAGTTGCCGCTGAAGT
>NW_024584925.1:10095-11530 GCF_018398535.1 Haplochromis burtoni
AACAGACGGCGTCACAAGACTGAATTGTTACCTACAGTTCAGTTTTACAGCTTTCTTACAAAGACATCTTACACTATAAAGGTGACTGCTGTTGTCATTTGGTGCTAAATAAATAAAAACTGTCGCTCTGAGTTATCCATTAACATGCACTCCATTTCCTCTGCTGTTAATTTTAATCATGGCTTCCTCAGGGCTCTATCCTTGGCCCACTTATATGATTTCTCCCAGCCAGACCACTCTCAGCTGTGATACCGCCCACTGCAGCTCTATGTCCCCCCGTCAGCCTCGACAGTTTGCTCACCTGCGTCAGTGATAGCAGACGCTGGGTGCTAAACACTTTCTAAGAGCTCAGCGATGATAAACACGGCGTCCGCTCTGACCTACAGTCAGCTCAGTTCATGGAACAAACATAAGAAGCTGTGTTAAAGTGTTCATCTTGGTTCTCTTTGTTTAAAATGTGCTCAGAATTGGATCATTGTCATCTGCTAATGCTTTGCACAACGTCACAAGTGCATTTAATTTTTCCCGCCATGATTATCGTGCTCCTCTCTACGCCACCATCAGATCACCGATATTATTAATAACTGTAAAGCATTGGATGGCTTTGCTCTGAAGTTCATTAAGAACCTCTTAACTCTCGGTGAATGTGAGTAAACAAAGATTCAGAGCTCAGTCCACCCACTCAGATCAAAACCTCTTTACTGACTTTTTAATCTCTTCTTAAAAGAGTATTTGTTGACATGCTTTGAGAGGAGTGAACACACGGAGACAGAAATCCAACACAATCGTGACTTATCGTAGGTAAGGAGCGCTTTCAGGAAAGTTTGGTATGAAGTCTCACCTGTTCGTGGTCCTCTGGTGGAGGAGGAGGGGGCGTGGCCAGCTGGCTGCCGTGCTGCTGTTGATTTTGCCGTTGTTGCTGCTGTTGGTTGTCGCGGGCCATCTCCACCATCCTGCGCTCCATCTGCTCCAGCCGCTCGAGAATGGACATCCTGAACTGATTATCTGCAGGAAGAGAACACGGAGGGTGAAACCCTGTCATCCATCGTCTATAGTTACTGACGCAGCGCTGCGAGGTGATTTTTTGCATTGTAGGGCGTTAGCATGGCGAAACAAAACTTTACAATATTTATAGGTTTATTTCTGCAAGGTCGTCTCCACTAACAGACGTCACTTATTCCTGAAGCGTAAACTGCACAGGGTTGCTACTAACAGGGCTGCTGAGTGAGAAAACTCCCTGGGTCCTACACTTCCCATGATGCACCGGTATCGAGGGTTATCTCTGGTAAACTGCTGCAGATTCAACAGCAGAAGGACAAACCGTCAATCATCGGAGTCCTGAAGCTCAGAAAACTGTGTGCGTGTTGACAGCTCTAACCATGAGGCTGCTCCTAAATAACTTTTTAAAGAGCACCTCTTTATCACTCACACACAC
>NW_024584926.1:0-8303 GCF_018398535.1 Haplochromis burtoni
GGTGAAGTGTCTTGCCAAGGACACAACGACCGAGACTGTCCGAGCCAGGGTTCGAACTGGCAACCTTCCGGTTACAAGACAAACTGCCAACTCTTTGAGCCACAATCGCCTAAATATCGTATAAATATTACTTCACTCATTTTATAATAAAGTAAATAAAAATCTGAACCCATCTTTCACGTACATTTCACCACTGTGTTGCTGTCCTCATACATGTCCTGCAACAGCCTCACATACTTCTTCACCACTCTCTAAACACTTTAATTTTTATAACAGACAGTACACCATAAATTTTACACAAAAAAACGTACAGCTCTGGAAGTCATGATCGCTGAATTTGCAACCCAGCTGTCGCTAATTGTTTTTCCCCACTTGGTGACACACCCGCAGAGGGAACAAACTCTGGTGATAGGCAATTTTGTTTTGAAACATGTGAATATAGTGAAACCGGCAACCATAGTAAATTGGCTTTGAGGGGGCAGAGCAGGGGACACTGAGGGAAACCTGAAACTGCTGGCTAAGGATAAATGGAATTACCATAAAAGTATAATTCACATACGAAGAGTTGGACAACATCAGGCCACGACATGGTACACACCTACTGGCTGAAGAAGCTGACTGCATTCTATGAGGGTCTGGCAGTACAAATGAATCAGCTGCTAGTCGATGAGAGAAACCCAGAATGACTGAAGGCTGGACAGTCCTGATCCCCAAGGACCCTCAGAAGGGACTGGTCTGAGGTCAGGCATCATAGCGGCTAAGATGAACAGGCACAGGGCTCAGTACATGAGAAGGCATAGAAAGGAATTGGCAAGAATACCAGAAGAGCGAAACACCAGCTACTGGTAGACAAAGCAGTTGCCTGAGACTGCAAGACCAGGGTCACCAACCTCTGCACTGCCTGGATTGATTAAAGGAAACCCTATGACTTGATGCCCCACACCTGGATCCTGGAATGCCTAGAATTGTACAAGATCAACAGGACCCTAAGAGCCTTCATCAGAAACATAGTGGGATGTGGCATACAACACTAGAGGCCAAATTCAAGCCCATAGCACAAGTCACCATCAGAGATGCTCTGTCCCCCCTGCTGTTCTGCATAAGCCTGAACCCCCTCAGTGAAATCATTGACAAGACTGGCTACAGATACTGACTACGGAATGGAGCAGTTATCAGCCACCTCCTGTACATGGATGACATCAAGCTGTATCCCAAGAGTGAATGAGACATCGATTCACTGATCCACACCACCAGGAAATACAGCAATGACATCGGAATGTCGTTTGGACTGGAGAAGTGTTGTCAGATGATAACAAAGAGAGGGAAGGTAGTCAGAACTTAGGGGATCAAACTACCAGAAGGAAGCATTTTAGACATCGAGAACAGCTACAACTACCTGGGGATCCCACAGGCAAATGGCAACCATGAAGAGGCTGCCAGGAAAGCTACAACCACCAAGTACCTACAGAGTGTCAGGCAAGTCCAGAGGTGTCAGCTGAATGGTAAGAACAAGATCCGGGCTATCAACCCATGATCAGGTACCCCGCTGGGATAATAAGTTGGCCAAAGGAGGAGATAGAAGCCACTGACATCAAGACCAGGAAACTCCTGAAAATGCATGGAGGGTTTCACCCCAAGTCCAGCACCCTGAGGCTGTATGCTAAGTGGAAGGAAGGAGGCCGGGGACTAGTGAGTAGTCATGTCCAAATTCATGGGCTGCATCCTCCTGAGGATGCATTTGTAGACCGATTACGTCAGAGCGACGCGTCGAAGGCTGTCCAAATTCGTAGATTCCCCTGAATGCAGCCGAAAAATGCGTCCTCTTTTTCCTCGAATCTGAAGGATGGGTCGTGTGTGTCCTTTGTGACCCACCGTACAAATGGTCTACAAATGTGTCCTCAGGAGGATACAGCCCATAAATATGGGCATGACCAGTGTCAGCACCAAAGTCCAGGATGAGACGAACATCCAAGAATACATCAGGAAGATGGCCCCAACTGACCGAGTGCTCAGTGAATACCTCAGGCAGCAGAAACCCAAGAAAGAGGAGGAGGAAGCATCATGGAATGACAAGCCCCTGCATGGTATGTACCACTTGCAGAGAGAGTAAGTGGCTGACATCCAGAAATCCTACCAGTGGCTGGACTGAAAGACAGCACAGAAGGACTAATCATGGCAGCACAGGAACATGCTCTGAGTACAAGATCCATAGAGGCTGGGGTCTATCACACCAGGCAAGATCCCAGGTGCAGGCTGTGCAAAGACGCCCCTGAGACATTGTCTGGCAACTGGACATAGTGGTGGTAGAAAAACAGAAGAAGACGGCCGTAGGGATCAATGTAGTGGTTCCGAATGACAGCAACATCAGGAAGAAGGAACACAAGAAACTGGACAAGTACCAAGGCTGCAGAGAAGAGCTGGAGAAGATGTGGAGGGTGAATGTAACAGTGGGACCACTGGTAATCGGAGCACTAGGTGATCTCTGTCCAAAAGAGCGCAGTCCTAGGAACAGCTAAGATACTGCGCAGGACGCTCAAGCTTCCAGGTGGAGGACACAGGCTTGAAGGATAGACCGTATGTATACATACATACATACATACATACATACATACATACATACATACATACATACATACATACATACACACACACATATACAGTATATACTGTATATAAAGCTGACATTCAGTGTGTGTATTTATAGTGATTGCTCAGTGATAAATGAAAGTGACGGAATAATATTATTTGGTCACAAGGCTCGAGCTCTGGCAATTCAGGAAGATATTGTCTCTCTCTCAGTAAATCACATCACGAGTTGATACAAGAATCCTGCACAGATGAGAATAAACAGGTAAAGCAGAAGCATGAAGGAAAACACTCCAAAGCAAAAAAGGACTGTTTCCTGATTAACAATCCAATATCAAATGAAGGTCTTCCTTCTCTTTAATTACTAGCCAGGATGATCAGAGGTGAGTTAATTATCACAGGTGTCCTGAACTGAAGTGCAGGTGAGGACTCCAGTGTTCAGATTTATCTTCTGAGAACTATGCAAATTAACTCATGTTTAGATATATGTAATTGTGTGAAAGAGAATATTTTCACAGGAGAATGTTCAGCTTATTAAACTTTGTAGCAAGAGTTGTGATGTCTCAGGTGAGCTGACATCTGAGTTTTGGTTTTTGCCAAAGATGATGTTGCATGTTATGGCCAAATATAACTGTCATCTGTCCAAAGAACATTCAATTCAATTCATTTTGATTTATATAGAACCAGGTCACAACAGTAATCACCTTGAGGAGCTTTATATTGTAAGACAAAGACCTTACAATAATACAATGAAAATTTGTCCCAGAAGTTCTGTTATTTTTTCAAATGCAACTTTGCAAACCATGATACCAAAGGAGAGATTTTCTCAAGAAGCCATGTTTTTTGTTTATTATTTTTGCTATTGTAATATCATTAATCTAACATGGTAACAAGTAGTGTCAGAACTGTAGCTTTTGGGTTGTTGTTTTTTTTGGCCAGGGTAGGAAGGGGTCCTATGGAAGGAATGTGAGTGTACTTTTTTTTCACTTGCCTTTCAAGCATATTAGACATAGTGAGTAATGTCAAGGAGATAATACACATCCCTCATGAGGCTCCAGGACTCGAGTTCAGGGAGTGTGATGTAGTGTCTTGGCCCTCAGTTCTAGCTTCCACAAAAAGCTGAAGACTAACTGATAGGTTAATGTTCATGTTTAGTTGTTTTTGAAGATGAAGTGAATTTCTGCTCTTGACAGATGGGAAAGCTATGAAAATAAAATTAATAGTTGTTTATTACACCAAACCTTTAATAACTTACATGATGAGGCCAGCATTTCATATGTCAAATACCTTAAAATTCTATATCAAGGAGTAGATGTCAGCATTACCATAACTGTAAACAGGTCACCAGGCATTTGGTGGATGTTAATATGTTTGCATTTCTTGCCTGAAGGAATTACCAATTGTCAAGGAAGCAAAGCATAACTGGCACATGGTCAGAAGACATACAGGCTTATAATGTCAAGGTAAATGGCTGTTTAATGGTGTGGTATGATTCATTGCTAAGTCCTAGGAGGAAATGTTCCTTTCCCTTCCACAGGGGAGGTCACAGGTCAGGGTTGCCCTGGTGGGCTCCCCAGAGCAAAACAATGCTCAAAGACACATCAGTGAGGATTCTTACACTATAAATTAACAGAGCAAGCAGCATGTGCACCCACTAACTTCAGTCACACTGGTGATTGATTTGATGAAGAGCCGTGACAGGCTTTTCTACTACAGTGTAATTTAACACAAATATGCTGTCTTTTCATGTGCCGACTCTCTGCCAGGTGATGAAATGGATGAAGGGAGAAAACAGGCAGTTCAAACAAACAATAAAGAGCTGTCAGTGATGCAAATTGTTAGCAAGAGCTTCCAGACTCTTGATGCATGTGGCGTGATAAACCAAGGCTTTTAGATTTTACGTGGTTGAGTATCCTCTTTGTAATTCTTATATTTTAAAGGTATAAATGTTTCTGGGGAAATTTCAGTGCTTAGATTTGGAAAGAAAATAACAGCCAATACATCTCAAAGCTTGAATAGGTTACATAGTTTATATATCACACAAGCCTCAAACTGTCATTTTGGAAAACAGTGATTTATCCTCTCTGTTGTCTCACAATAATTCTGTTTTTTTTTTTTTTTTTTAAATTTACGGAAATATATGTTTGCATTACCTGTTTAGTCAGTGTAAAACAAAACTGGTGAGGGGCAGCCAAAGCTGATCTATATTCTCTTTGCTTGGATGAAGGGATTTAGGAGAAACATAAACATATGCTTCCCAAGTCAGAGTTTGACATGTGTAGGCAGGTACAGGGGGGACAGGCAGACAGGGAAGGGAATGGCTGAAATCACCAAGTAGCACATCAACAGTATCAGGTTTGAAACAAGAACACAACCCTGAGTGCAAACTTTCATGTTTCTTGTGGCCCAGACATGCACGTAGTTTTTCCTCTTCCAGCCACACTCAATCACAGAATGACTCTTGAGGAAGCAGACAGAAAGTCGGTGGAGCATGAACGACACTGAAGTTTTCTCAATCGACCAGCGAGAGGCTCAGGTTCAGGAAGCTTTGGTATGCCCCCCTCGTACCCTGGTATGCCAGATGGACATGTGCTTTTTGACAAGCCCACCTTATTGTTCTGTCCTCAGAATATACAACCATAGTGTGGGTGAAATGCAACATTGGAGCCCTGTGGAGATCCACGTGACACACTCAGCTTATAATTACCTACTACTGACATGTACTGTCAGTATATAAAATCAGCCAGTCTGGAACTCGATCAGTCTCAGATTAGTGTTATCCTGTTGTTTGTCATTTCACAATAGCTTTTTCCTTTGCTCCTTAGCCTTTTGTGTCCAATCCATATTCAGGCTTAAAGTGGACATGAAACACTACACGTATAGCTAAAACTGACATAGATGTAACATCGTCAGTGAAAGTGCATTTAAGAAATAAACGTTTTTAGACCATGTTTAGCGCCATCTTGTGCCAGTACAGTACACAGCATCACAGCTAACAGCTAGAATTTCCCATTTCTGCGTAGCTAGTCAAGGGGTCAGCAACATTTAACACCCAAAGAGCCATTTGGACCCGGTTTCCACGAAAAAGAAAACACTGGGAGCCGCAGATACTTTTTGACATCTAAAATTAAGATAACACTGTATATATTGTTTTTTTTACCTTTATGCTTTGTGTGAACAACTAAGGTGTGTTGCTTATGAAATCCATGAAGTCCTACAGATAAAATAACATTTTATTTATGTAATTAACACATTTTGAACTCTTAAAGAAATATAACAAAAGGAAAGACACCCAGCTGAACTAAAATGATCCATGTAGCAAACAAAAACTGTTGTGAGCCGCCACCCTCATATTGCTTTTGGGCTTTTGGAGCCTTGACCTGACTTTTAAAAAATAACTGGAAAAAAAGCACCGTGTGTGAAAAGCGTGTTCATGCAAACATCGTTGGGTGTACCGTAGTACAATGGGACTTCTGCTCCTGAACCTCTGCGCACAGCGTCTGCAAATCAGGGCTGTACGAAGTCACTTCATCTTTACGCAGGACTGTAAGCTGTCATCTGTGAGGCGCGAGCGGTGGAGAATAGCTGCTGACATAATGTGGATCCGAAGATCCGTAATTGGCCTACCTGGGGTTGGAAGTCTCGATAAATGCACGGCGTTTCGGTGGGTATACCGGCTTCCGTGAGTGTGATGCTTATTTTGAGCGATGAAAAAATAATAGAATGTCATTTTATTTTTATATTTCAATATCACAATAATCTTCCAATTTAGAACTACAAGTTAAAAAAAATAACTAACATAAATAAAATACACTTCAGCTAAATACTACTAATTTATTTTCCCAAACCACGCGGAGCCGCATTATAAGGCCTAAAGAGCTGCATGCGGCTCCGGAGCCATAGGTTGCCGACCCCTGAGCTAGTCGAACAATGAAGAACCACTGAGTGGTTGGGAGACAGAGAGTGAAAGTGGAGAGTTTATCTTTAATTTCTTAATAGAAAACTGATTGTTGGAACCAGGGGCAGTGCATAAATCACCACCATAAACCTATTTTTAGTCTCCTTATGTTCCACTGAGTTATTAGGTCTGCTATTAGTTAGTTAGCATAAATTAATGTCAGTCTATTATTCAGTTTAAAACTCTAAATGTCTGATCATCGTATGCATATTTTTAAAAATCAACATCGCTATGTCACTATATCACTAACTACAAAATCCCAATACAACATGTTTTTCACCGAATTCAGAAAAAACTATACAAGTGTTATATGTATAGCTGTATTATGTAGGTGTATTACTATAGATATGTCTCTGTCTCCTTCATTCCCTGTATTTGTGTGTGTGTGTGTGTGTGTGTGTGTGCATGCAAGTACATGCGTGAGTGCATTTGTGTGTCACCATGTGTTTACCAGGCCACCCTGGTAGCAGAGGTTTCATTATGCACATTTCATCCCAGTGATATCACAAACTCCTTGACCTTCTTGACCCTGCAATCTCCCACATAGGCTAAAAGGAAACTCTGCACAAAAATCCCACCAAGGCTGGAATAAAGTTTAAAGCAGGTTTGCTGGAGGCCAGAACATCTTATCATGTTGAATCTGTCTTTTATACCACATGTAATAACTCTGATATAAAACATGCTCTATAATACTTATTTTAATAAATGAATAATATATTGCTTTTTCAGCTACTGTAATAAAATGCCCAAATATAGGAATAAATAGTAGTTACATTAATTATAATGTTTACAATTATATACTAATACAGATTTCTCATTATTCCTCTTCTTGTTCCTCCATTTCACTTCCGAGGACACAAAAACAAAGGAAAAATGCCCATCATGTGTTCTCATCTGCAGTAAAATAGCTGTTAGTGAAAACTTATTTTCAGAATTTCACTAGTCTCAAATTCTACCCTGTGAAAAAACCTTCTCATTATATCATCCCACACATATGCTCCTCGTGTGGCGCTGTTTAAAAAATGCTTGAAAGAAAACAATCCCAGTGCAGAAAAGGCACTTTTTTGTTGTGACCAGTGTTTGATTTCAGCCCGACAGACGATCCTCCCGAGGAACGCAATTAATATTTAACTTGATAGGCTGGAGTGGCTAGCTTGGAGCAAACGGAGGACACACAACAAAAGAAGCAATTTAAACGTGCAAAACGAACCTATTGAAAACTGTGACTCATAAGTCATGTGTGAGCAATTGAAAGGGGCAGTGTGCTGCATAGCAGACCCAACATTCAATTAAAATGTGCAATTTTATCCTCGTCACAGATCCATTGCTCTTTGTGAAGCAATGCTGTTCATATTCAGTACTCATATTTAGTTCAAATAAAAGGCACATGCCTCCTCACTAGAAGGCATTCTCCAGCTGCCAGATTCAATCAGGGAACTTATACTGTTTGCAAATAAGTGTAACGTTTGTAATTCCCCTTTAATTGATTATACATCCTCCCTGACCCCTGACCTCTTCTTCCCTTTCAACTTATCTTGAGTGAAATCTAACCATCTTTTCCGAATTATTCTTGGAGGCTCTCCCCCAGAGAGTCTGACATTCTGTCCTCTCCGTGGCCAGTCATATCTACAAGCAAACAAACCAGTGAATACACAGTGCATTCCAGTCTTTAGGTTTCACCAAAGCAGAGCTGCAGAGAATGTACACAAAACAAAACCTGCCTGTCTGACCATATATATGTCTGTATATTATTGTAGGG
>NW_024584926.1:8323-11526 GCF_018398535.1 Haplochromis burtoni
ACACACACACACACACATATATATATATATATATATATATATATATATATATGGAGATGCAAAAGTTTCTTCAAGTTAATCAAAACATAATAAATGAACATAAAGGTAGAGCTCATCCAGACATTCGTTTGAATTTGGAATCAAAATTAGAATTTACAATGAGCATCAGAATAGCTTTGACTTCACTATGCAGAGAAAGAATTTAACAAGGGGTGGGGGAGGTTACTGAAATGAGCAGATTAGAGGCTGTCATTGTCAATCTGAATTGTGCAACTACTTTGCAATCATTGTAACAGGTCAATATTTGCACTGGCTGATATATTCTTTTCTCCTCATCCTCTGTCTTGGTTAAACTGTCAAACGCTGACGTCTTTGTCAGGGACATTCCTGAATAGCGTCAAGCTTCTGCTTTACTAGCAGGCTGCATTAAAACCCGGCTGAGACATAATAATGGAAAACTTAAAAGTTGTCATCAGCTTCAGTTGGAATAATAATAATTTTAAAAAATGTATTATGTTATCAACAGTGCTAAGTAGTTTTGCTTTTTTAGGCTTTCCACTGGTAGCATACATGGATGTATTTACACTACATGGAAAGTCCATTTCACCACCTTTCCAATAAATTATTCCATTCTCCAGGAGAGCTGTATATATTTTTACAATTGTTTTAAAATTCATAGGCTTTTACTGAAACACAGAAATTATGGCTCTGTGATGGATTCCTCCTTTATCTAATGTGACTCCCTAACGTGTCTGAGACCATAAACATTTTTGCAGTCGTTCTTGGGCATTTCAACTGTCAGCTTCCAACCTTTCTTACTCAGGCCTCCCTGGTAGTTTTCTATTTTCGCAGCTCTAAAAATATCCTCAGGCCATCAGATTCTCAGTCATGCCGCCCCCTTGAAAGACCTGCTGGTAAGAGAGAGAGTTCCATGAAAATATGCCATCATATAGATTTGAACCAGGAGAAATCTGTGTGTGAGCGGGGATGGGATTTCGGAGACAGATATCTGACCATCAAAGGGACATTTTGAAGGGGCTGTCACCAAGAAGGAACACAATTCCACAGCAGATACTCAGGGGGTGGTATTAGTGTTAAAGGCAGCACGGGCAAGTCGTTCCTATTTGTCCTCTCAACTGGAAAAACCAGGGATGAATAACACATGGGTTGGGAGTCGTTTGCACGAGTGAGGGAATGTTGCGGGGTCATGAAAGGGAATTAATGCTCCTTAAGAGCACGGTGACACTGTTGAAGGTTGAACTCTTTAATTCAATTTTAAATACCCACATTAGACAGGAGAATTACCCTGGCGGTGGAAATAGAATAGTGTTTTTAAAAGAAAAGTCAAATTGAAACTTGGAGATGTTTCAATAGTTCTTGGACTCCGTAAACTGAACTGGAAGGTTCTGTTTTTCCTTTTTGCTCCACCTGCATAAGCACAAGTTGGGTCTGGAGCTGAGGCGATCTGCATTGGGTAGCGAGGAATGTTTTGGAACACAGTGTCCCACAGATGCTCCCCAAAGAGCCGGATAAGCTCTCCTATCACAGAAGACATAAGCACCCACTTCAGTCTTCCTGTACTTGGAGCTGAGAATGCAAATGAGCGGGCTGTTCTCTGTAAATAAACAAGAGGCTGAATAAACCCTCCCAACTCAGCAATTCATTCAGGAAACTCACCTCAGCTGTCTAATGAGCTGGCTAATTTGTCTCAGATTCAGTTTTACAAGATGCAGCCGTGTTTGTGTTTATCTGATAGCACTTGTTTGGATAGGGAAGGGGGGCTGCGGTGAGTGTAGAAGAGGTTGATCATCATTCTGCGTACCAGCTGGAGACCAGTAGGAGCTGGATATACCTCTCTTCTATTCGTCGTCTCTTTCAGCACAGTTGCCCAACTGCAAGCCACATATCTGCCAGTTCTCTGCCGATGTGGAAGGCAGTCATTACGAGAACAAGCGATTCCTCTTTCAGCCCAGTTCATGGGTCAATTGCTCTCTCCCTTTCAATTTTGTGGCAGAGTTGGTGGGATTGAAGCTCTCCTCTAACCTGAGCTCCCCATTCCCACGCATTCTTTGAATCTATTGAATCCTCTGGAGCCTCACAGTTTGCACTTGTGCTTTTGCAGCATTGTGTTTTACTTTATTGATCCTAACGAGGCGGCGATTTGTGTCACTCGAACAGGCCGGGTGCCTGTTTGTCCAGATTTATGTGCCCTGCCCTCAGTGAAAATCCCTTCCCGGTAAAATCTTTACCACCCCTCGCTGTCATCTTATTGAATAACTGTCAACTGTCTTTTCATGACAGAGTTTCAGGCTTTACTCCTCTTTGCAGCTATAAAGGTCTCACACACAGCCTGACTACAGGCAGATATGTAAGTGTCTAAAAAGAGCAGGAGTCTTTTTCTTTTCTTCATGATGTACATGTAGTTAGTTGGACAAAGTATAACTGTGATTTAATGAGGGTGCAGGCTATTCTCTGGGTTTGTTGTCTCTCTCAGGAAAGGAAATCGCTAACAGTTTTACAGCCAGCATCTTTCAAACAACAGATGGTCCTCTCAATTCTTGTACGGTGAATTTTATGGTGTGTTATGCTCCATTTGTTTTGATAAAGACATTCTATGTAGTGTTTTTTTTTCTTTTAAGACATGTCTCATGTGGTGTTTCATTAACCTCTCCACATTAATGTGTTTTTCTGGTGGTCCTTACCTATTAGAAATATTTGACAGGAATAAATGTTTACTGCTCATTTTGATAGTAGATTTTAATCCAGCTGTTGAAGTAAGCATTACACAATGCATGCAGATAAAGACTTTGTTTCTGGAAAAGATAAAAGTAAAAGCCATGGGTGGTCTTCTATTAAAAAGCTTCACAAATGTATTATTTATTTCTTACTGTTCTTCCAGTTAATGCAATAAAAGATCTGCATCACATAACAGTGACAGACTTATTGGGAGCCATCTATCTATTTTGTTTAATGTCAGCACTCCAGCACCATCAACATGTCGAAACTGGAGCTGCTTGTAGATAAACAGGTTTTTAAACATGTGCCCAGTTTCAACAAATTAGCCATAATTGTGTTCTTTAGCTTGAGTGTATTAAAATGCCAGTTAATGGAATATGAAGATTATTAGTTATTATCTTTATTAGCTATTTAGTTAAATTTAGCTAAAGTTTTATTAAAGCTATTTGTTTAAAGTTTTTTTTTTT